>NC_057803.1:673182086-673411008 GCF_018294505.1 Triticum aestivum
ATAAATTTTATATAATTTTAGTTTCAATAATACTAGATACTTTGAGACTTTGACGGGTCGGAAGGCATCGACAATGCCCCAGGTACATATTCTTCCTGCATTTATCCAGGTATATACTTTCGGTGTCATCTAAACAGTGCGTGCATGCGTGGTATCCCTTGTTTGTCTGTCCTGAAAGGTTACTGAGAGCAGGCCAATCATTGATGGTGACAAACAGCAACGCATGCAGGTCAAATTCCTCCTGTTTGTGCTCATCCCACGCATGTACACCGTTTCCAATCCACAGTTGTAAAGGTTCTTCAACTAATGGTCTTAGGTACACATCAATGTCGTTGCCTGGTTGCTTAGGGCCTCGGATGAGAACTAGCATCATAATGAACTTCCGCTTCATGCACAGCCAAGGAGGAAGGTTATAGATACATAGAGTCACGGGCCAGGTGTTGTAATTGCTGCTCTGCTCCCCGAAAGGATTAATACGATCTGCGCTTAAACCAAACCATACGTTCCTTGCATCACCTGCAAACTCCTCCCAGTACTTTCTCTCGATTTTCCTCCACTACGACCCGTCAGTGGGTGCTCTCAACTTCCCGTCTTTCTTACGGTCCTCTCTGTGACATCGCATCAACTTGGCATGCTCTTTGTTTCTGAACAAGCGTTTCAGCCGTGGTATTATAGGACCATACCACATCACCTTGGCAGGAACCCTCTTCCTGGGGCGCTCGCCGTCAACATCACGAGGGTTATCTCGTCTGATCTTATACCGCAATGCACCGCATACCGGGCATGCATTCAAATCATCGTACGCACCACGGTACAACATACAATCATTAAGGCATGCATGTATCTTCTGCACCTCCAATGCTAGAGGGCATACAACCTTCTTTGCTGCATACGTACTGTCGGGCAATTAGTTATCCTTTGAAAGATTTTTCTTCAATATTTTCAATAGCTTCTCAAATCCTTTGTCAGGCACACCATTCTATGCCTTCCACTGCAGCAAGTCCACTACGGTACCGAGCTTTGTGCTGCCAAGTTCACAATTGGGGTACAAACCTTTTTTGTGATCCTCTAACATGCGATCGAACTTGAGCTTCTCCTTTTGACTTTCGCACTATGTCCTTGCATCAACAATGACCAGGAGGAGATCATCATCGGGCACATCGTCTGGTTCCTCTTGATCTTCAATAACTTCCCCCGTGGCAGCATCACCGTATTCAGGGGGCACATAGTTGTGATCGTCCTCTTCTTCTTCGCTGTCTTCCATCATAATCCCTATTTCTCCGTGCTTGGTCCAAACATTATAGTGTGGCATGAAACCCTTATAGAGTAGGTGGGTGTGAATGATTTTCGAGTCAGAGTAAGACTTCGTATTCCCACATATAGGGCATGGACAACACATAAAAGCATTCTGCTTGTTTGCCTCAACCACTTCGAGAAAATTATGCACGTCCGTAATGTACTCGGAGGTGTGTCTGTCACCGTACATCCATTGCCAGTTCATCTGCGTGCATTATATATAATTAAGTGTGTCAAAAACCATTACATAACATCATGAATAGATAATTAAGTGACCAAATTAATAGAAGTTCATCATCACATTAAAACCAAAGTACATACATAGTTCTCATCTAACAACATATAGCTCTCCAAAGCATCTAATTAATTAAAACATACATTGAAACTATGTAAAACATTTCAATGCGAAAACAAATGCGATCATAATCGCAACCAAGGTAACAATTGATCCAATGGCATAATGATACCAAGCCTCGGTATGAATGGCATATTTTCTAATCTTTCTAATCTTCAAGCGCATTGCATCCATCTTGATCTTGTGATCATCGACAACATCCGCAACATGCAACTCCAATATCATATTCTCCTCCTCAATTTTTTTTCCTTCGAGAAATTGTTTTCTTCTTCAACTAAATTTAACCTCTCGACAATAGGGTCGGTTGGAATTTCCGTTTCACATACCTCCTAGATAAATAAAATCTATGTCACGTTGCTAGGTATAATTGTCATAAACAATAAATGAACCAAATAGTTATAAAGATAATATATATCACATCCGAATCATAGACAGAACGAGGGCCGACGGGGGCGGATACCAAAACCATCGCACTATATAATAAGAAGCAATAATAAAAGTAAGAAAATTATACAAGTATCTATCTAAACATACAAGTAAGAATTTTTTTTCCTTCAGAAAGAAGATAAGAACAAGAGGCTCACCATGGTGGTGCCGGCGACGAGATCGGCTGTGGCGATCGACGGCGGTGATGACGGGGACGGGACGTGACGGACCGCTAAACCTAGACAAATATTGAGGAAAATGGATTTTGGAGATCGAGCTTGGAGAGGAGAAAACTTAAGTAGTATGGCTCGGGCATTGCATCGAACATCTCATGTGCATAGGAGGTGAGCTAGAGCACCACAAAGCCCTCTCCCCTCGCCGGCCAGAAAAAACAGAGCAGTGTGCTCTGCTCTTACGCGAGGGGTTATATATAGGCGTATCATTGGTCCCGGTTCATGGCTGGAACCGGGACTAAAGACAACCCTTTGGTCCCGGTTCAAGCCACCAACCGGGACCAATGGTGATGGACCAAGAACGAGGCCCATTGGTCCCGGTTTATCCCACCAACCGGGACTAAATGGGCCAGACGAACCGGGACCAATGCCCCACGAGACCCGACAGGTCCCCTGGCGTCACGAACCGGGACCAATGCCCCCATGGGCTCCGGTTCGTGACTGAACCGGGACTAATAGGCTTACCTGCCCGAACAAAAGCCATGTTTTCTACTAGTGCTAATAAACAACCGGAACCTCAGACTCACTAGAGAATTACGTAATGGGTGACTATGACCATACAATTTCTCATGAACTGTCCGACCTCAAGTGGCGTCGATTTTTTTATTCGTAAAAAATAAAAAAAAATCGACGCCACTTGAGGTCGAACAGTTCATGAGAAATGAACACGTCTTCTCATCAACCCAACCACCTACAATGAAGCCCCGCAAAAAAAAAACCACCTACAATCAACCTACATAACTCCAATACGTACTGAGAATTCTAATTAAGTTCAGGACTAGCAGCGATCTTGACCGTCGGATGACACTTGCGCACATTTTAATGGAAAATAAATAAATCAATCAATCAATAGTTGGCACATGCTACTCCGCCATGGAAGTTGATGGAAGAATACAAAAAGCAGGCATGTACGTGGGGTCATGGGCTCATGGCATGGGTAAGAGACTTGCCTTCAGCTAAGCAACAGGTTTGAAATTGGATGGTTATTATCCCAAATTTCTGAACTGGCTACCTACTTAATTCTTTCCCACCAGTGGCAATGAGTAGCCTTTCCTTTGTCCCCATGTGGATTGTACTGTTTCCAGGCCGCACTAGTTGACGTTATTGTCGAAAATCACGGCTCCAGACGCCCCTAAACCATGCATCGATGTCGACTGAAAGAATCAGTATGGTAATTTATCTGATAAAAATCTGCACATATACTGGATCCTTGGTGCACATCTTTTTTGCAAGGAGGTTAATTATCAGCAAAGAAATTCCCAAGTTAATTGTTCATAGATTTGACCCCACATCTCTGCCTTAATTCTTTGAAGTGTTGCTTTCTGATCTGAATTTATCCTACTAGCTACTCCCTCCGTTCTTAAATGTAAGTCTTTTTAGATATTCCACTACAAACTATATACTGATGTATATAGACATATTTTAGAGTGTAGATTCACTCATTTTACTCCGTATGTAGACCATAGTGAAATCTCTAAAAAGACTTATATTTAGGAACGAAGGAAGTAGATAGCTAGGACACTTGCATGTTTTGAAGCCAACAATTAAGGGCACAGCTAGTCTCCGCTGCTAGTATACAAATAAAATTGATTAATGGGCTAATGGCACATAAGCATGACATAAACTTGGGCGTCAACTTGAAGCTTCCCTCTTATCATTGCTGGCACTTAGAATCAATAAATTAATTAAGGACACGTGCTTCCTGTCATGTCAATGTGCTCGTGTGATCGATCTGTTCCATGGAGGACCCAACTATCCTATGGGTTCTGCTTGCCAAACTCTTGTTGACCTAAACAATACTCCCTTCGTTCCGAATTACTTGTCGCAAAAATGGATGTATGTAGACGTATTTTAATTCTTCATACATCCATTTTTATTCATTTTCGCGGCAAGTTATTCCGACCAGAGGTAGTATATTTTACCAAGATCATCCAAGCTAGATATAGCTGAGCTAGCTCTTACAAGATTGCCATTCTATATATACACACTTTCTGATATGATTGATGACTACTACTCAAGTCACGACTGTTTTGCAGCATGGTTGTCATCAAAATCATTTGACTCCATCGTGTACACATTGTTGCTAACTTCCATTTGAGACCATGTGCATTCAAAGATAAAGAGGCAGGTTGCAAAGTCGCAATTGCTGCATATGAACAAGCTATCGGCCGTCTTAATTTTGTTTATACATATATGGTTATATCCATACCCTACTCGTAATTTCTTTCTCTTCTTTTATAATGCATGCGTCTCACAGATCACATGGTTTCTTTTGGAGTACAATGCAATTCTTCCTGTACAACAACTACAAACTAGGATTCATTTGCAGAAGCAATATATATATATATATATATATATATATATATATATATATATATATATATATATATATATATAGGCCCTTGTTTCATGAGCATATACATAAGGTATAGGCTATGCAGAGTGCATGTATATACAACCTCTGTCACAAATTACTTGTCTTAGATTTATCCAGATATGGACGTGTCTAACACTAAAACATGATGTATCTATCACGAAAACATGTCTAGATACATCCGTGCGTAAATATATCCATGTCTAGAAGAATCTAGGACAACTAATTTGGAACGGGCAGAGTAATATAGATAGATATGTACGTAGGTAGTTAGATACTTGGTGAACTCACGTACATTGAAAAATGAAACAAAAAGTTATAGTCAACTTAAAGGATGAATTTGCATTCAATTGAGCAGTAACCGTACAATTGGTACTCTAGGTCTACAGGTCAGAACTTTGCCGATCGTACAACTAATCACCATGTTTCATCTCCACTCAAGACATTATGAGCCGATGTTCCTCAAGAAGCAAAAGAAGGGTTGACTTCCAAATTCTGATCCATACGTTGGCATGAATGCATGCTGCCGTAGTTCAAATTTTGTAAGTCCCATTGTAACAGCTTGCAACTTATATGTAGTCAAACAAAGTATATATGCACATGTGGCAATAAGACAGATTAGAGACTAAGACATATAATCTGTTGGAAATATGAGCAATTTACCGAATGATTTTATTAACAGAAACAGTAGATAAAACATGACTAAAATAGCAAATATAAAGCAAGTCATGCAATCTGACAAAGAGAAGGTAAACATCGTCTGCATATATGAACTTGAGGTAAACACATCTAGAACAGTCACTAGATGAAGTTGCTTATACGACATAGAACCTAACATATGTAGGACAGAAACTAGAGCCAAGAACTGTAGCAGGACTTCTAACAGAAAGAAGAAGAACACGTACGGCACAGCAGCAGCAGAAGCGCTGGACTTGGGGTCGGTGTCCTCGCCTGCCATGTCGTCGAGGAGGTCGTGGACGTCGGGGAAGAAGTCGTCATCGGGGAAGTAGTCGTCGGCGACCGGATCGTCCGTGATGAATCAGCCAGTAGTCGCGCAGAGCGCTCCCCAAAAACCTTATCACCCTTCTCCCGTACAGGACTCAAAGAGTGCGGTTTCGGAGGCCTACTGTCCTGACCTGCGGTGCACGCCGCAAGCCGGGATGGAGAAGATCATAGCAGCAGCGCAGTGCTCAGGAACCGGTGGCGAGAGGAAGAAGTAGTTCTGGTGCGTCTTGCTGAGAGGAGCGACCTCCCTTTTATAGTCGCAAGAGAAGGAGGCGAGAGGGCAGCGCCGGGAGCTGAAGGGACCGAGGGAGATGAAACGAACAGACAGCAGCCGAAGGGTGCAGAGTTCGCTTTTAATCTCCACTACAGCGAAACTTTCCATCTCCCGAGTGACCTTTCGTATACCCGTAGTGCGTGGCAAAAATTTAGACATCGGCTCGGCTCATTCCCGCAACCCGCGGCGCGTCATGACGAGGCGTGGCGTGGCGAGGCGGGCGGCGGAGGAGGAGCGCGCGTGGATGTCCCTCTTATTCTCATGCTCATACAAGTGGGGAAAGAACCCCCCTTATAAGGAGGTCCAACTCCCACTAAACTAGCAATGTGGGACTAAACTTTTAGTAGTATCCCTTGCCTTGCACAAATGGGCTAAGTGGGCCTCTAGGATTTATTAGGAATTTCTGAAATAGTTATTGGGCTGCCCAAAATAGACTAAATTCCAGCAATCCCCCACCAGATCCCAGAGGCACACAGAAATTTGCCTTTGGTTCCAAAACACTGTTTTATATACCGGTACTGCAGTGAAGACTGTTAAGTTGAACTTCCACCTAGAACTCTATGCTACACTAGTAAGCAACTTGAACAGTGGACTGGGCCTTGAACTGCAAGTTTTCTGCGAATCTAGCTTCACATAAAGCCTTGACCGATACGTGGCTACCGTGGGTCTTCCCCGCGGGTGGAGCTTATGCGTCATACTCCATGACCTTTCATGAGTTTACTAGAGAGAACCCTACTCTCATAGATTGCGACGTTTGACAATCAGACTCATATAGGTGTGTTCTTCAAAAGATGTTCTGCAGGATAACATCTCTGCTTAAATAAGCCACTTAGAACACATTAAGATATACATCAACCTGCCATGCAGATTAGGAGAGTATTGCATCTTCATGGAGTGGTATTGTGAATAGTAGGGATACTCTCCTCTCAGTTGACCAACAGCTTGTCTTCCACATCTAATTCACGGGATCTCCGATCACAAAGAATAGGTTACCACTGTGAACAACTCATATTGTGGGTCTCATACCCATCTCCCTCGATGCATTATCTATCACATTACGTGATAGACCCTTAGTAAAAGGATCTGCCAGATTTTTAGACGTTTGGATATAATCCAATGCAATAACTCCGGAGTTTTTCATTTTCCTGACAGACTTTAACCTTCTCTGAACGTGTCTTGATGACTTCATGTTATCCTTTGAGCTGCTCACTTTCGTGATCACAGTTTGATTGTCGCAGTTCATAAGGACACCCGGTACAGGTTTCTCAACAACCGGCAAGTCATTCAAGAGCCGGCGAAGCCAATCTGCTTCGACCGTAGCTGTATCTAGTGCTGTGAGTTCTGCTTCCATAGTTGACCTCGTTAAGATGGTCTGCTTGCAAGACTTCCAAGAAACAGCGCCACCTCCATGAGTGAATACATAACCGCTCGTGGCCTTTATCTCATCAGCATCTGAGATCCAGTTTGAGTCACTATACCCTTCAAGCACCTTTGGATGCCCAGTGTAGTGAATTCCATAATTCGCAGTGCCTTTCAAATAACGCAAAACTCTCTCTAGAGCTTTCCAATGCACATCTCCTGGTTTTGAGACAAACCGACTCAGTTTGCTAACAGCAAAAGAGATGTCAGGTCTTGTAGCACTGGCTAAGTACATAAGCGAGCCAATAATCTGAGAATACTTCAATTGATCTCTAGCAATTCTTCGATTCTTTCGAAGCAGCACGCTAGCATCATATGGTGTTGGAGAGGGCTTGCAGTCACTATAGCCAAAGCGACTCAAGATCTTTTCCACATAGTGAGATTGAAGCAATGTAATCCCACCATCATCATCTCTCAACAACTTGATGTTCAGAATGACATCAGCCACTCCTAAATCCTTCATCTCAAAACAGCGAGATAGGAAATCCTTGACCTCCTTAATAACATTCAGATTTGTTCCGAAAATCAGTATGTCATCAACATACAAGCAAAGCATAACTCCCTCGCCCCCACCATGGCGATAGTACACACATTTGTCAGCTTCGTTCACAACAAAGCCTGCAGCTGTTAAAGTTCTTTCGAACTTCTCATGCCACTGTTTGGGTGCTTGCTTGAGTCCATACAAAGACTTCAGCAACTTGCACACTTTCCCTTCCTGACCATCTATTACAAACCCATCTGGTTGTTCCATATAAATTTCCTCATCCAACTCTCCATTTAGGAAAGCAGTCTTAACATCCATTTGATGAACGAGAAGACCATGTGAGGCAGCTAGTGAAAGTAGAACTCGAATAGTGGTCAGTCGAGCCACAGGTGAGTAAGTATCAAAGAAGTCTTCACCTTCCTTTTGGGTATAACCCTTAGCCACGAGCCGAGCCTTGTACTTTTCAATAGTACCATCAGGCCTAAGCTTCTTCTTGAATACCCATTTGCATCCTATAGGTTTGCACCCATAAGGACGATCAGTTATCTCCCAAGTTTCATTCGCCAAGATGGAATCCATCTCGCTACGAACTGCTTCCTTCCAGTAGTCAGCATCTTCAGATGCATAGGCCTCTGAAATAGAACTGGGGGTGTCATCTATGAGATACACAAGAAAATCATCACCAAAGGACTTTGCAGTCCTGTGTCTCTTGCTCCTAATAGGAACTTCATTGTTCTCCTCCATAGGACTTTTAAAGTGTTCCATCGAAATGGCAGGTTCGGTAATTGTAACTGGTTCCTGATTCGATGAACTAGGCATCTCCTGATTAGATGAGGTAGCCATATCCTTCATGGGAAAGATATCTTCAAAGAAAGTCGCATCATTCGACTCCATGATCGTACCGACATGCATGTCAGGTACCTCAGATTTTACAACCAAGAATCTATAGCCAATGCTATGAAAAGCATATCCCAGGAAAACACAATCCACAGTCTTTGGTCCAAGTTTCCGCTTCTTTGGAATTGGAACATTGACTTTCGCCAAACAACCCCATGTTCGCAGATAAGAGAGTTTTAACCTTTTCTTCTCCCATTCCTCGAATGGAGTTATCTCTTTGTTCTTTGTGGGACTCGATTTAGGACATGACATGCTGTCAATATCGCCTCCCCCCACCATGCCTTGGAGAGACCCGATGTGTCTAACATGGCGTTAACCAAATCAGTTAGAGTACGGTTCTTTCTTTCGGCCACCCCATTTGACTGAGGTGAGTAGGGAGGCGTCCTCTCATGGATTATACCATGTTCCGCACAAAAAGCATCAAATTCATTGGAAAAATACTCTCCACCACGGTCGGACCTAAGCCTCTTGATTTTTCGATCAAGTTGGTTTTCCACTTCAGCTTTATAGATCTTGAAAAAGTTCAAAGCCTCATCCTTAGATTTCAGAAGATACACACAGCAGTATCTAGTGGAGTCGTCAATTAACGTCATGAAATATTTCTTTCCACCTTTTGTCAAAACACCATTCATTTCACATAGATCTGAATGTATAAGTTCTAGTGGTGCAAGATTTCTCGTTTCCGCAGTCACGTGAGATTTACGAGGTTGCTTAGCTTGCACACACACTTGACACTTAGATCCCTTAACGGTGGTGAAACTAGGGATTAAGTTCAACTTCGCTAGTCGCGACATGCAACCAAAGTTAACATGACAAAGTCGTGAATGCCACACATTTGATTCACTATTGTTGCAAATATGATTAACAACTTTATTGCAAACGTCTGATAAGGATAAACGAAACAGGCCTCCTGACTCATAGCCTTTACCAACAAAGGTTCCATACTTGGATATTACAAATTTATTCGACTCAAAGACAAGCTTATAGCCATCTCTACACAGAAGAGATCCGCTAACAAGATTTTTATTGACGGAGGGGACATAATGCACGTTCTTCAGCCGCACGATCTTCCCCGAAGTAAACTTCAGATCGACCGTGCCAACACCACGAACAGAAGCACTTGAACCGTTGCCCATCAGCACGGTTGAAGTCCCTGCGGTCTGATAAGACGAAAACATGGAAATATCACCGCATACATGCACATTAGCACCCGTGTCAATCAACCAGTCAGGAGAATGACATACTGAAAGAATAGTGGGAAATATACCATACCCAGCATCCTTCATGTCAGTGTCTCCAATGACAACATTAGCGGTCTTGCCGCCTTTCCCAGGATGACGCTTGTCATAGCGATTAGGGCAACTAGGAGCCCAATGATCAGGATCTCCACACACATGACAAGCACCTTTCTTCTTGCCATTCTTCTTCTTGAAGTTCGTGTGTTGCACAGCCTTGTTCTTCCATCAAACTTTGCTTTACCATCAAACTTGCCCTTGTTCTTGAACTTGTGGGGCTGGAAGTTCTGCTTCTGTACCACATTGGCACTAGATCCTCCCTCAATACCTCGAGCACGTGTGTCCTTTGCTCTCGCCTTTTCTTCCACATCAAGAGTACCAATGAGATCCGGAACGGAAAACTCCTGTCTCTTATGTTTCAGTAAGGTAGCAAAGTTCCTCCATGAAGGAGGAAGCTTAGTGATGATACCCCGGCAACAAACTTGTCCGGTAGCATGCAATTGAAGTGCTCAAGTTCTCTAGCAAATGACTGTATCTCATGAGCCTGCTCAACCACGGAGCGCTCTTCAGTCATCCTGTAATCATAGAATTGCTCCATGATGTACAGCTCAGTGCCGGCATCCGAGACCCCAAACTTGGCCTCGAGTGCGTCCCACATATCTTTTCCATTATCAATTGACGCATAAGCATCAACTATGTTCTCTCCAAGAACACTCAAGAGAGCAGCCTTAAACAAGGTATCCATTTTCTGAAAAGCTTGTGCCTGTTGGGCATCTTGCTCTCCTTCAGGTTTGCCAAGAGTGGCGTCATAGCAACTCATGGTTTGAAACCATAAGACTGCTCTCACGCGCCACCTCTTATAGTGGATACCCTCAAACATAGGAGGTCTCATGGAAGCAGCAAAACCACTTGGGGTAAATTGCCTATAATAAGGTTTTTGGATTGTTGGAAATATGAGCAATTTACCGAATGATTTTATTAACAGAAATAGTAGATAAAACATGACTAAAATAGCAAATATAAAGCAAGTCATGCAATCTGACAGAGAGAAGGTAAACATCGTCTGCATATATGAACTTGAGGTAAACACATCTAGAACAGTCACTAGATGAAGTTGCTTATACGACATAGAACCTAACATACGTAGGACAGAAACTAGAGCCAAGAACTGTAGCAGGACTTCTAACAGAAAGGAGAAGAACACGTACGGCACAGCAGCAGCAGAAGCGCTGGACTTGGGGTCGGTGTCCTCGCCTGCCATGTCGTCGAGGAGGTCGTGGACGTCGGGGAAGAAGTCGTCGTCGGGGAAGTAGTCGTCGGCGACCGGATCGTCCGTGATGAATCAGCCAGTAGTCGCGCAGAGCGCTCCCCAAAAACCTTATCACCCTTCTCCCGTACAGGACTCAAAGAGTGCGGTTTCGGAGGCCTACTGTCCCGACCTGCGGTGCACGCCGCAAGCCGGGATGGAGAAGATCGTAGCAGCAGCGCAGTGCTCAGGAACCGGTGGCGAGAGGAAGAAGTAGTTCTGGTGCGTCTTGCTGAGAGGAGCGACCTCCCTTTTATAGGCGCAAGAGAAGGAGGCGAGAGGGCAGCGCCGGGAGCTGAAGGGACCGAGGGAGATGAAACGAACAGACAGCAGCCGAAGGGTGCAGCGTTCGCATTTAATCTCCACTACAGCAAAACTTTCCATCTCCCGAGTGACCTTTCGTATACCCGTAGTGCGTGGCAAAAATTTAGACATCGGCTCGGCTCATTCCCGCAACCCGCGGCGCGTCGTGACGAGGCGTGGCGTGGCGAGGTGGGCGGCGGAGGAGGAGCGCGCGTGGATGTCCCTCTTGTTCTCATGCTCATACAAGTGGGGAAAGAACCCCCTTATAAGGAGGTCCAACTCCCACTAAACTAGCAATGTGGGACTAAACTTTTAGTAGTATCCCTTGCCTTGCACAAATGGGCTAAGTGGGCCTCTAGGATTTATTAGGATTTTCTGAAATAGTTATTGGGCTGCCCAAAATAGACTAAATTTCAGCAATCCCCCACCAGATCCCAGAGGCACACAGAAATTTGCCTTTGGTTCCAAAACACTGTTTTATATACCGGTACTGCAGTGGAGACTGTTAAGTTGAACTTCCACCTAGAACTCTATGCTACACTAGTAAGCAACTTGAACAGTGGACTGGGCCTTGAACTGCAAGTTTTCTGCGAATCTAGCTTCACATAAAGCCTTGACCGATACGTGGCTACCGTGGGTCTTCCCCGCGGGTGGAGCTTATGCGTCATACTCCGTGACCTTTCATGAGTTTACTAGAGAGAACCCTACTCTCATAGATTGCGACGTTTGACAATCAGACTCATATAGGTGTGTTCTTCAAAAGATGTTCTGCAGGATAACATCTCTGCTTAAATAAGCCACTTAGAACACATTAAGATATACATCAACCTGCCATGCAGATTAGGAGAGTATTGCATCTTCATGGAGTGGTATTGTGAATAGTAGGGATACTCTCCTCTCAGTTGACCAACAGCTTGTCTTCCACATCTAATTCACGGGATCTCCGATCACAAAGAATAGGTTACCACTGTGAACAACTCATATTGTGGGTCTCATACCCATCTCCCTCGATGCATTATCTATCACATTACGTGATAGACCCTTAGTAAAAGGATCTGCCAGATTTTTAGACGTTTGGATATAATCCAATGCAATAACTCCGGAGTTTTTCATTTTCCTGACAGACTTTAACCTTCTCTGAACGTGTCTTGATGACTTCATGTTATCCTTTGAGCTGCTCACTTTCGTGATCACAGTTTGATTGTCGCAGTTCATAAGGACACCCGGTACAGGTTTCTCAACAACCGGCAAGTCATTCAAGAGCCGGCGAAGCCAATCTGCTTCGACCGTAGCTGTATCTAGTGCTGTGAGTTCTGCTTCCATTGTTGACCTCGTTAAGATGGTCTGCTTGCAAGACTTCCAAGAAACAGCGCCACCTCCATGAGTGAATACATAACCGCTCGTGGCCTTTATCTCATCAGCATCTGAGATCCAGTTTGAGTCACTATACCCTTCAAGCACCTTTGGATGCCCAGTGTAGTGAATTCCATAATTCGCAGTGCCTTTCAAATAACGCAAAACTCTCTCTAGAGCTTTCCAATGCACATCTCCTGGTTTTGAGACAAACCGACTCAGTTTGCTAACAGCAAAAGAGATGTCAGGTCTTGTAGCACTTGCTAAGTACATAAGCGAGCCAATAATCTGAGAATACTTCAATTGATCTCTAGCAATTCTTCGATTCTTTCGAAGCAGCACGCTAGCATCATATGGTGTTGGAGAGGGCTTGCAGTCACTATAGCCAAAGCGACTCAAGATCTTTTCCACATAGTGAGATTGAAGCAATGTAATCCCACCATCATCATCTCTCAACAACTTGATGTTCAGAATGACATCAGCCACTCCTAAATCCTTCATCTCAAAACAGCGAGATAGGAAATCCTTGACCTCCTTAATAACATTCAGATTTGTTCCGAAAATCAGTATGTCATCAACATACAAGCAAAGCATAACTCCCTCGCCCCCACCATGGCGATAGTACACACATTTGTCAGCTTCGTTCACAACAAAGCCTGCAGCTGTTAAAGTTCTTTCGAACTTCTCATGCCACTGTTTGGGTGCTTGCTTGAGTCCATACAAAGACTTCAGCAACTTGCACACTTTCCCTTCCTGACCATCTATTACAAACCCATCTGGTTGTTCCATATAAATTTCCTCATCCAACTCTCCATTTAGGAAAGCAGTCTTAACATCCATTTGATGAACGAGAAGACCATGTGAGGCAGCTAGTGAAAGTAGAACTCGAATAGTGGTCAGTCGAGCCACAGGTGAGTAAGTATCAAAGAAATCTTCACCTTCCTTTTGGGTATAACCCTTAGCCACGAGCCGAGCCTTGTACTTTTCAATAGTACCATCAGGCCTAAGCTTCTTCTTGAATACCCATTTGCATCCTATAGGTTTGCACCCATAAGGACGATCAGTTATCTCCCAAGTTTCATTCGCCAAGATGGAATCCATCTCGCTACGAACTGCTTCCTTCCAGTAGTCAGCATCTTCAGATGCATAGGCCTCTGAAATAGAACTGGGAGTGTCATCTATGAGATACACAAGAAAATCATCACCAAAGGACTTTGCAGTCCTCTGTCTCTTGCTCCTAATAGGAACTTCATTGTTCTCCTCCACAGGACTTTCAAAGTGTTCCATCGAAATGGCAGGTTCGGTAATTGTAACTGGTTCCTGATTCGATGAACTAGGCATCTCCTGATTAGATGAGGTAGCCATATCCTTCATGGGAAAGATATCTTCAAAGAAAGTCGCATCATTCGACTCCATGATCGTACCGACATGCATGTCAGGTACCTCAGATTTTACAACCAAGAATCTATAGCCAATGCTATGAAAAGCATATCCCAGGAAAACACAATCCACAGTCTTTGGTCCAAGTTTCCGCTTCTTTGGAATTGGAACATTGACTTTCGCCAAACAACCCCATGTTCGCAGATAAGAGAGTTTTAACCTTTTCTTCTCCCATTCCTCGAATGGAGTTATCTCTTTGTTCTTTGTGGGAACTCGATTTAGGACATGACATGCTGTCAATATCGCCTCCCCCCACCATGCCTTGGAGAGACCCGATGTGTCTAACATGGCGTTAACCAAATCAGTTAGAGTACGGTTCTTTCTTTCGGCCACCCCATTTGACTGAGGTGAGTAGGGAGGCGTCCTCTCATGGATTATACCATGTTCCGCACAAAAAGCATCAAATTCATTGGAAAAATACTCTCCACCACGGTCGGACCTAAGCCTCTTGATTTTCGATCAAGTTGGTTTTCCACTTCAGCTTTATAGATCTTGAAAAAGTTCAAAGCCTCATCCTTAGATTTCAGAAGATACACACAGCAGTATCTAGTGGAGTCGTCAATTAACGTCATGAAATATTTCTTTCCACCTTTTGTCAAAACACCATTCATTTCACATAGATCTGAATGTATAAGTTCTAGTGGTGCAAGATTTCTCGTCTCCGCAGTCACGTGAGATTTACGAGGTTGCTTAGCTTGCACACACACTTGACACTTAGATCCCTTGACAGTGGTGAAACTAGGGATTAAGTTCAACTTCGCTAGTCGCGACATGCAACCAAAGTTAACATGACAAAGTCGTGAATGCCACACATTTGATTCACTATTGTTGCAAATATGATTAACAACTTTATTGCAAACGTCTGATAAGGATAAACGAAACAGGCCTCCTGACTCATAGCCTTTACCAACAAAGGTTCCATACTTGGATATTACAAATTTATTCGACTCAAAGACAAGCTTATAGCCATCTCTACACAGAAGAGATCCGCTAACAAGATTTTTATTGACGGAGGGGACATAATGCACGTTCTTCAGCCGCACGATCTTCCCCGAAGTAAACTTCAGATCGACCGTGCCAACACCACGAACAGAAGCACTTGAACCGTTGCCCATCAGCACGGTTGAAGTCCCTGCGGTCTGATAAGACGAAAACATGGAAATATCACCGCATACATGCACATTAGCACCCGTGTCAATCAACCAATCAGGAGAATGACATACTGAAAGAATAGTGGGAAATATACCATACCCAGCATCCTTCATGTCAGTGTCTCCAATGACAACATTAGCGGTCTTGCCGCCTTTCCCAGGATGACGCTTGTCATAGCGATTAGGGCAACTAGGAGCCCAATGATCAGGATCTCCACACACATGACAAGCACCTTTCTTCTTGCCATTCTTCTTCTTGAAGTTCGTGTGTTGCACAGCCTTGTTCTTCCCATCAAACTTTGCTTTACCATCAAACTTGCCCTTGTTCTTGAACTTGTGGGGCTGGAAGTTCTGCTTCTGTACCACATTGGCACTAGATCCTCCCTCAATACCTCGAGCACGTGTGTCCTTTGCTCTCGCCTTTTCTTCCACATCAAGAGTACCAATGAGATCCGGAACGGAAAACTCCTGTCTCTTATGTTTCAGTAAGGTAGCAAAGTTCCTCCATGAAGGAGGAAGCTTAGTGATGATACCCCGGCAACAAACTTGTCCGGTAGCATGCAATTGAAGTGCTCAAGTTCTCTAGCAAATGACTGTATCTCATGAGCCTGCTCAACCACAGAGCGCTCTTCAGTCATCCTGTAATCATAGAATTGCTCCATGATGTACAGCTCAGTGCCGGCATCCGAGACCCCAAACTTGGCCTCGAGTGCGTCCCACATATCTTTTCCATTGTCAATTGACGCATAAGCATCAACTATGTTCTCACCAAGAACACTCAAGAGAGCAGCCTTAAACAAGGTATCCATTTTCTGAAAAGCTTGTGCCTGTTGGGCATCTTGCTCTCCTTCAGGTTTGCCAAGAGTGGCGTCATAGCAACTCATGGTTTGAAACCATAAGACTGCTCTCACGCGCCACCTCTTATAGTGGATACCCTCAAACATAGGTGGTCTCATGGAAGCAGCAAAACCACTTGGGGTAAATTGCCTATAATAAGGTTTTTGGATTGTTGGAAATATGAGCAATTTACCAAATGATTTTATTAACAGAAATAGTAGATAAAACATGACTAAAATAGCAAATATAAAGCAAGTCATGCAATCTGACAGAGAGAAGGTAAACATCGTCTGCATATATGAACTTGAGGTAAACACATCTAGAACAGTCACTAGATGAAGTTGCTTATACGACATAGAAGCTAACATACGTAGGACAGAAACTAGAGCCAAGAACTGTAGCAGGACTTCTAACAGAAAGGAGAAGAACATGTACGGCACAGCAGCAGCAGAAGTGCTGGACTTGGGGTCGGTGTCCTCGCCTGCCATGTCGTCGAGGAGGTCGTGGACGTCGGGGAAGAAGTCGTCATCGGGGAAGTAGTCGTCGGTGACCGGATCATCCGTGATGAATCAGCCAGTAGTCGCGCAGAGCGCTCCCCAAAAACCTTATCACCCTTCTCCCGTACAGGACTCAAAGAGTGCGGTTTCGGAGGCCTACTGTCCCGACCTGCGGTGCACGCCGCAAGCCGGGATGGAGAAGATCGTAGCAGCAGTGCAGTGCTCAGGAACCGGTGGCGAGAGGAAGAAGTAGTTCTGGTGCGTCTTGCTGAGAGGAGCGACCTCCCTTTTATAGGCGCAAGAGAAGGAGGCGAGAGGGCGGCGCCGAGAGCTGAAGGGACCAAGGGAGATGAAACGAACAGACAGTAGCCGAAGGGTGCAGCGTTCGCTTTTAATCTCCACTACAGCGAAACTTTCCATCTCCCGAGTGACCTTCGTATACCCGTAGTGCGTGGCAAAAATTTAGACATCGGCTCATTCCCGCAACCCGCGGCGCGTCGTGACAAGGCGTGGCGTGGCGAGGCGGGCGGCGGAGTAGGAGCGCGCATGGATGTCCCTCTTGTTCTCATGCTCATACAAGTGGGGAAAGAACCCCCCTTATAAGGAGGTCCAACTCCCACTAAACTAGCAATGTGGGACTAAACTTTTAGTAGTATCCCTTGCCTTGCACAAATGGGCTAAGTGGGCCTCTAGGATTTATTAGGAATTTCTGAAATAGTTATTGGGCTGCCCAAAATAGACTAAATTGCAGCATAATCAACTGCCTATAAGTATGAAATATAGTGGTTGTAAACACAAAGATCCAACAAACAAACGTATTGAATTAGTAAAGCCACTTGTTACCTGGAAAAATACAAGTCCATTGGTTTTTCTTCCGGATAAATAGAAGAGGTAGGAAACTTGACAAGAACACATACCTTGATTTTTAAAAATCAAGGTTTTACCTACCTCTTGAATTGCTGCAAATTTCAATCCCTGAGCCACCTAACACAGTGTGTAAAGTCCAGCCCGTGTGCACATATAAAAATACCAAACTTGAACGGCACTTCAGCTTCCAAATGGAAAACTAGGCAAATTAACTAAGCTTGGATTAACAGAACTACTGTTCTTCTCTAGCCGGGTAAATGCTGGATGCAGTTATTGATAATTTTAGTGTAGAGATCGGCTCTGTTGCAAATGGATGACGAGAACCATGAACTGTAAGCAACAGATAAATGAAGGTTTCAACGCATTGGGATCTAAAAAGAATGGTAACACCAAATCCATGATTACTGTAAGAGCACAGAGCACACCAGTGGGTTCACCAGAAAAGGCAGCCAGAACTATACTCACACGGTACTCCAGGCAAATGGCACAACTAACTTTGAATAACAGCACTGTACCTTTTCTTAATCCCCATGAGATTAGCCATGATTAAGGTCAATGGTCTTGCATTTGTTTACTGTGTTTATATGTTGATTTCCCAAAGAATTCCATGCAAGTAGTCCACTACTGAACGTGCATGCCTGTGGAAGAGGGGAACCTTGGATCTGGGGAGATTTATCTACGTACTTATGGTCTAGTCATGGTCCAAGCTTTGCAGTTCTAGCCCAGCTTTTGATGATAGATCTGGCTAGCTAGCGAGACATCATTAGTTTATTTAAAAAAAGTGATTTCCATTAAAAAAAGAATTTTTGGGAATAAATTCTTTTTCTGACAATTCTTAGTCTAATTCATTTTTCTCCGACATAATTACATATATAACTACTTAATAACATGTACAACATCGAATTAAGGCTCTGTTTGGTTCATAAGTCTTAGGACTTTTTTTAGTCCCAACTTTTAAGTCCCAAGGCCCTAAAAAATCCTTACCTGTTTGGTTCCTGGGACTTGTAAGTCCCTATAAGACCATATTACAACTATAAGTCCCTATAAGTCCCTCCTTGAGAGTCTTATTTCATAAGTCTCAAATGCCCACTTTAAGTTCCTATAAGTCCCTCCTGTTTGGTTTAGATGGGATTTATAGGGACTTTTTTAAGTCCCTAAGCCAATAAGTCCTTGGAAACAAACAGCCTCTAAGTGAACTTCTTTCTGTCAAGAAATTCTAACTTGTGTAGAAGACACATGGGCCCACCTGTCCCTCCCTCCCCCTCACCAAATCTCATTACATGGATCAAAGACATATTGTATGAGTATGAGCGATTATGACTGAACTTCCTCTAACGAACGGCCCTACAGGACTGAAATTTGGTCTGAAAGTGATTCCTTGCTTGACGAAAGAGTCTCCCGCTCTATAATACTGGGCCCAGGCGACGCCGACGCCGAGGACGAGGACTTGCGGGAAGCTTCATCAACGCCAGAGGGGGCCAGACAGCAGCAGCATGTGGCGCACGTTGAAGCCTATTGAACACACGTAAATCTCAGTCTCCTCCGCCGATATATGGATTTTTCTGTCTCTCTGCGAGTCTTCACCAAAGAGTGCGGCTGTGTTTGACATTTCTGGCGCTACCTGCCTGATCAGCGTTGGCAAGCACCGGCGTACGGCGTTTGTTTATGCCAAAATAAATCCAGTCCAAACAGGAGAGGGGTGGAAGAGAAGAGAAGGTCGAGGCCATGGTCTAGGCGCCTAGCTAGCTGCCTATATATACAAGGCCATGGCCATGGCAAGGCTGGTGCTGGGCTAGACAAGAAAGAGCTGGAACTGGAAGGCTAGAGAAACTAGAAAGAGGAGGGACGTTTGCCTTGCTCCCAAGGAGACAGAGATAGCTTGTCTTCTGTCAAAGGAGATCGAGATGATCAGGGAAGACCAGAGGCAGCTTCACGGCCATGAAGTGCGGCTGAAAGATCAGGTTTAGAACTGTTTAATTACTTCTCTTGATTTTGTGCTTTGCATATTTCTTCATGCTTCAAAGAGTCTGATTCTTTTTCTTGAACAAGTATGGATAATACTAATGGTTAGGACTAGAGACTTGGTTGAGTTTCTCTCTTGTCCGGCATGTGGTTCTTGAATCTTGATCCATGCATGTGTGGAAGATAGGACTTGGCTGAGTTTCTCTCTTCTCTGGGTTCTGTTTCTTGATCAATGAATGGAAGTCGGGGACTTCTCTTTCTCATGTCAAAATCAATCAGGTGCTCATCTTTAGGGACCACGCAGATCCTGGTGCTCGTAGAACAGTCAAATTAAACATGTGGATAAGCCAAGAAATGGATTTTTCCATAGCTTGTCATCCAATAAATTCATGCTGTTATTAACTGTTTGCTCATCTTATACTAATTAATATCAACTTTCATGTTGGAGATGCAGATGAGAGATGATCATCGAGCCTCGGAAGGCAATCTTTTCAAGTTCTTGCAAAACCAGTCAAGCACAAAAAAAGAGGTACATAATTATTCTTCAAACTAAAACTACTAATAAGTAACCTTTAAATTTCTTAATTACCCTGAAATTCCCCACAAATTCAAGAAAAAAGAACCTGCATCTATTAGCTGTATATATTTCAATACAATTTTGTTCATCTTCCTATGTAGTACAAAGCTAGTTAGTCTCAGTTGTCAAATACTCCCTCCGTTCCAAAATATATTGCTTCCTCTATTCCCGTACTTCAACTTTGACCATAAATTTAACAACGAGAACAACTATGGCGGGAGCAAAAGTTACACCAGTGAATTCGTATTAAAAGAAGTTTTCAAATATACTCCCTTCATTCCAAAATATAGTGCGCCTGCTCTTCCCGAGGTCTAACTTTGACCATAAATTTAACCAACGAGACCGACTGCGGCGGGAGAAAAAATTATATAATTGAAAACCTCTTTTGAATACGAATTCACTGGTACAATTTTTGCTCCCGCCGCAATCGGTCTCGTTGGTTAAATTTATGGTGAAAGCTGAAGCACAGGAATAGAGTAAGCACTACTTTTTGGAACGGAGTTCTCCCGCTGCAGTCGGTCCCGTTGGTTAAATTTATGGTCAAATTTGGACCTCTGGAAGCATGGGCGCATTATATTTTGGAATGGAGGGAGTAGTACCTACACACCAAGCCAAGTGGCCAACTGGGCATTATCATATGTGATTTGCTTCACCAATGAGCGTATAACTAATAAAGGGTCTCGCGGTTGTGATGCTTTCATCAATTCAGGCCCAAGAAGACAAGATCGCCTCTACAAGGGCAGAGATGGGCGAAGTGAAAAAAGAGAACGAGAGGCTGAAGACGATGCTATCACGGATGGTGGAGAACCATCGATCGCTTCAGAAGCAGTTCGATGTTCTCCACCAGCAAGGGCGAGGCAAGAACCTCGTTGTGGGCTCACCGGCCCACACATCGCTCTCCAACGACGTCAAGGAGCCCGGGTTCTTCTCTTTGCACCTCGGAACAAGCGCCAGCACGAGTAGGCCGAACATGGGAGAAAAGATCAATAGCGGAGCTAATTATCCAGAAGGAAGAGACATGTGTCTTGAACTATCATCAGGCTGCAAAGCTGTTGGTGTAGCCGGTCAAAGTGAGACAAAGGTGCGTCGGGATGTGCTGACGTTGAGCCCTGGAGGCAGCTCCGAGGAGCAGGCCGTGGAGACGACGACAACATCAGCAGCAGCGAGCAAAATGGTGAAGAACCCTAGGAGCACCGGCAACGGTGTGGAGATGGAGGAGGAAGTGGCCCAGCAGCCACTGGCCAAGAAGGCCAGGGTGTCGGTGAGGGCTATGTGTGACACGCCAACGGTACGTACATATATACTCCCTCCGGTCATTTTTAGTCTGCATATAAGTTTTGACCGATGTCACAGCATCTCTATTTTGACCAAACTTATAGAAAAAATATCAAAATTCACAATACCAAATCAATATTGTTAGATTCATTATGAAATGTAGTTTCATAGTAGGTATATCCGATATTGTAGATATTGACACTTTTTAATATATATTTGGTCAAACTTTACAAAGTTTGACTTGACTCAAATCTAGTACGCGGAGTAAAAAGGACCGGAGGGAATACATAGATACATACACAAGTGACGAAGGAATCGAATGTTAAATGAGTGAGATGGAAATTTAAGATGATTTGTCTTTGCCTTATATATGACACGGAGTGAAAGCCTATTTCGAGAGAACATAAATGATTTGTGTGGTTTGTTGGCCTCAGATGAACGATGGATGCCAGTGGAGGAAGTACGGGCAGAAGAAATCCAAGGGGAACCCATGCCCGCGCGCCTACTACCGCTGCACCGTCGCAACGGGGTGCCCCGTCAGAAAGCAGGTATGCTTTGCATGATCAACATCACAAAGTAAAATTCTTAACTAATGTTTGGTAATTGGTACTAGATCCAAAATAAGTGTCGCAGTTTTGAACTGTGTCTGCACACCAAACTTGACCAAGAACTATACATGTGTTGCTTTTAAACATCGCAATGCTACCTAACTATCACTGACGAATGGGAGCTTAATTACATGGCAGAAGTTGGCGCCTGCTAACGTATGCATTATATATACTTCGTATTAGAGCACTACCAAGTGGCACGATCAACCAAAGGATATTTGCGTTAATTCACTGCAAGTTACTTTCAGATAGCCATATGACGGAGTAGCCTTTTGTTAGGTCTCACAATTGTGGTAGTTTTCGCCGACGCTTACGCAATTATAATAGTTTTCTGCTATTTACTTTCACCATGGTGACCAACTAATCATGCACGTACATTTTTCCCCAGGTGCAGAGATGTAAGGAGGACATATCGATCCTGATCACCACCTACGAGGGCGCGCACAACCACCACCTCTCCACCTCCGCCACCGCCATGGCATTCACCACTTCTGCCGCTGCGTCCATGCTCATGTCAGGCTCCTCCACCTCGCTCGGCTTCCCCTCTGGCGCCTCCAGCCTCCGCGACCTCAGGTTTGGCCTCCCAGCGGCAACCACCGTCGACCCCTCCAACCAGCTAACCAGCCGGCCGTTCTTCCTCCCAGTAGCCGGCGGCGCGTCCATCAGTGCCACCCCATCATACCCCACCATCACCCTTGACCTGACCTCGCAGGCCGCCTCGCAACACGCCTTCTCCCTCGGCAATAGTAACAGGTTCTCCTCCAACTTCACCGGCTCTCACGGCCACAGCAACAACACTAGTAGCTACCCTTCCACGAGCTTCTCCATCTCTAGCTTCGACATGAGTAGCCTACCCGGCGCCACCACGTGGCCATCAGGCGTTGGATCATACCTGGGCTACGAATCCTCGTCTGGCACGTCCTACAACGGCCCCAACAAGGGCGCATTCGAAGCTGCACTCAGCAGCATCCATGGAAGGCAACAAGGCTCAGCGGCATTGCTCTACCAGCCGCTGCATGTGCGACGGAGGGCGGCTGAGTTGGGCAGTGGTGGCACGGGCACGGCGGCACCGATCATGCTCACTGATACGATCGCCAAGGCGATTACGTCGAACCCGGGCTTCCACACGGCGCTTGCAGCTGCCATCACATCGTACGTCGGCAAGCCGACAACAGGAGGCGAGAAAGGTCTCGAGTGGGGGGACCACCTCGGGCTCGGGCCGTCGAGTGCAGCGACTGGGGTGTGCTCGTCAGCACTTCTGGCACAGTTGTCTTCAACTGTGGCTGCACAGAACGGTTCTCCAAATGGCAGGACGACGTTGGAGCCGTCGCTGGCACTGTCAAGCTCCACAAGTGCTACTGCTTCGATGTCTCGCGTATGAAGAGCATGGAGCACATCAATTGGTTAGATGAAGGTTATGGATGTTTGTGGATTAATTTGATCGTTTAGTGTAGATATATATTGACTGTAGCATAATTGCTGAAAATGTGTTGATTGGTTCATGACAGCCGAAACACACACCAAGATTTTGTGTTTGCGACAAGCTATTTGCATTTGCCTAGGAAAAAGTGGTGCAATGATCATACGAGACAAATTGAAACTCACATAAAAGAGTAACTAGGCCAGCCGATTACCCCGTCCCCCCATTATTGCTTGCAGGCCTCGGCCACTATCGACCCAGTCTCCTGTTGAATTAACACATAATTATGGTATGAAATACAGCGGAAACAAAAAATCTTAGGTTCTGTTCGATTCAACTTCCAAACATGAGCTCTGTTATGAAATGTCACAAGCTCATCAAATGGGAAATTTATACCATAGATTCTGGCATGACAGCGACTTTAGCATAGTGTATTTTCCACAGCCGCATGCAACCTCTCTACTCTAGTTACCACCACTGTGAGGGCATACATTTTGCGAAAAGTAACCACCTTCCTTTCATTTAGTCGTTGCTCAGCACAATTTCATCTAGTAATTCCAGGATCATTGCTCAGTACAGAAGAAAACATATGCAACAACATACATGGAGAAAATAGCTCTAGCAATACCCCACATGATCCTCAGACAATGGTTGGATCAAGAGAACCTCCAAACTGCAATAGTCATATCAGCACATTGACACCATATTTTAATGTGGAACCCTTTCGCACCCCCCCCCCCCCCAAAAAAACAAATTAGTGAAAACCACGGGCCAAAGTCACCCAAATCTTCTTCCACTATTATCAAATGTGGGACACCAAGAAGTTTTTTCTCTAGGTAAAACTAGGAAAAACAGATTAGTGTTTGCAAGAACAAGAGATTGAAACAATCTCACCCAAAAAATGGTGGAACCACAGCTTGAAGGAGAGAAAGTGGTGAATATAATCTTCACAGCCTTGGGGATGGATTCCTTTGCTTGATCGGCAAGCTTTTTCCTTCAATCTCCCTCTCTCTATTTGACTCTCTTGGTTTTCTTTTTTATTCTCCAATGGACGCTCAACCTAGATTTGTCGTTCTTCTTGGTGGCTGCTAGATGGGAGGCTACACATCCCCTTTCCCTCATGTGCAAAGTCCAAAATCATCCTAGGTCATAAACCTAATGGGTAGCGGGCTCTTGCACAACATTGGGCTGCCTAAAAGGCTTCAAATGGTCATCTTCTTACAATCCACATGAAGAGGATATCCCAACACCTCTACACCGGCCCAACATCTACCCCGCCACTTTGTGGTAGGAATTGTTGCCACATCTCCTCACAACATGGCCATCCCTCTAACCACTTGTAGCACCGACGAATCCCCTCATACCTAGACGCCCAACCGTCAACCTTCATACTCTCCTTCGCCAGCAATGGCACGCCGCATCGTCTATGTCTCCGGCTGAAAGGATCGAGATGGAGCTAGAAGGGGGGGGTGAATAGGTACAATTACAAATTTTAATTGTTACTTAGCAATTTTAGGCAATAATGCGGAATATGAAGTTGAGCCTAACAATTCCAAGTGTGATGCGATGAGCTAAACAAGGCAAACAAGTTACACTAGAGGAGAGTAAGCAAGCACAATATGATCTAAGTAAATACTAAAAAGACAAGTAACCACAGGTAGGAAGTTAGGGTTAGGGATAACCGCACCTCCGAGATACAAGGATGTATGCCGATGTTCACTTCCTTGGAGGGAAGCTACATCACCGTTAGAGAGGTAGATGTTACCACGAAGGCACACCAACGCCATGAAGGCTCACCCTACTCTCCCTTTGAGACAACACCATGAAGGCGTTTCTCAACCACTACTGGTAGATATTGGGGTGATCTCCAAACCCTTACAAACTTTTTCTAGGGTAATCACAATGAACGAGTCCTCTCCGAATGACTCCTACCGCCTAGGAGTCTCCAACCTCCAAGAGTAACAAGAACGATGGAGAAAAGTTCAAGACTTGCTCAAATTACGAATTCCTTTGGTGCAAAGAAGGGGAAGGAATGTGTTCTAGGGTTTGCTCAAAGTGAATGGTCAACCCTCTCCCGAGGGGGAAGAGGGTTATATATAGTGTGGGTGCAAATATGGCCGTTGCAGTGTAAATGACAGGCAAGGCCGGACATCCGGGACATGGGCCGGACAGCCGGCCTGGCATAGTGCACGTGAAGTAAGGCAGAAAGAAGAGGACAAAACTGAGGGGCCGAACATCCGTGGTATAGTCCGGACATCCGGAAAATGACCGGACATCCGGCGAATACCCAGATTACAGATGATCTTTGGATAGCAGATGCCGGACATCCGTGAAGGACATATGCCCTAGAGGCAATAATAAAGTTATTATTTATTTCCTCATATCATGATAAATGTTTATTATTCATGCTAGAATTGTATTAACCGGACACATGATACATGTGTGAATACATAGACAAACATATAGTCACTAGTATGCCTCTACTTGACTAGCTCATTAATCAAAGATGGTTGTGTTTCCTAACCATAGACATGTGTTGTCATTTGATTAATGGGATCACATCATTAGGAGAATGATGTGATTGACATGACCCATTCCGTTAGCCTAGCAATTGATCGTTTAGTATGTTGCTATTGCTTTCTTCATGACTTATACATGTTCCTGTAACTATGAGAATTATGCAACTCCCGTTTACCGGAGGAACACTTTGGGTACTACAAAACGTCACAACGTAACTGGGTGATTATAAAGGAGTACAACAGGTGTCTCCGAAGGTACATGTTGAGTTGGCGTATTTCGAGATTAGGTTTTGTCACTCCGATTGTCGGAGAGGTATCTCTGGGCCCTCTCGGTAATGCACATCGTTATAAGCCTTGCAAGCAATGTGACCAAATGAGTTGGTTACGGGATGATGCATTATGGAACGAGTAAAGAGACTTGCTGGTAACGAGATTGAACTAGGTATTGGATACCGACGATCAAATCTCGGGCAAGTAACATACCGATGACAAAGGGAACAACGTATGTTGTTATGCGGTTTGACCGATAAAGATCTTCGTAGAATATGTAGGAACCAATATGGGCATCCAGGTTCCGCTATTGGTTATTGACCGAGAATAGTTCTAGGTCATGTCTACATAGTTCTCGAACCCGTAGGGTCCGCACGCTTAACGTTACGATGACAGTTTTATTATGAGTTTATAAGTTTTGATGTACCGAAGTTTGTTCGGAGTCCCGGATGTGATCACGGACGTAACGAGGAGTCTCGAAATGGTCGAGACATAAAGATCGATATATTGGAAGCCTATATTTGGACATCGGAATCGTTCCGGGTGAAATCGGCATTTTACCGGAGTACCGGGAGGTTACCGAAACCGCCCGGGGGGTTATTGGGCCTACATGGGCCTCGAGGGAGAAGAGGGAAGGAGGTAGGAGGGGGCCGCGCGCCCCTCCCCTTCCTAGTCCGAATAGGACAAGGGAAGGGGGGGCGCCCCCCCTTTCCTTCCCCTCTTCCTCCTCTTTCCCCCCTTCTCCTATTCCAACTAGGAAAGAAGGGAGTCCTACTCCCGGTGGGAGTAGGACTCCCCCCTTGGCGCGCCCTCCTTGGCCGGCCGCCTCCTCCCCCCTGGCCCCTTTATATACGGGGGCGGGGGGCACCCCATAGACACACTAGTTGATCTACGGATCGTTCCTTAGCCGTGTGCGGTGCCCCCCTCCACCATATTCCACCTCGGTCATATCGTCGCGGAGTTTAGGCGAAGCCCTGCGCCGGTAGAGCATCATCATCGTCACCACGCCGTCGTGCTGACGGAACTCATCCCCGAAGCTTTTCTGGATCGGAGCCCAGGGATCGTCATCGAGCTGAACGTGTGCTGAACTCGGAGGTGCCGTACGTTCGGTGCTTGGATCGGTCGGATCGTTAAGACGTACGACTACATCAACCGCGCTGTGCTAACGCTTCCACTTACGGTCTACGAGGGTACGTGGACAACACTCTCCCCTCTCGTTGCTATGCCATCACCATGATCTTGCGTGTACGTAGGAAATTTTTTGAAATTACTACGTTCTCAACAGTGGCATCCGAGCCTAGGTTTTATGCGTTGATGTTATATGCACGAGTAGAACACAAGTGAGTCTTGGGCGATACAAGTCATACTGCTTACCAGCATGTCATACTTTGGTTCGGCGGTATTGTGAGATGAAGCAGCCCAGACCGACATTACGCGTACGCTTACGCGAGACTGGTTTCACCATTACGAGCACTCGTGCTTAAAGGTGGCTGGCGGGTGTATGTCTCTCTCACTTTAGCTGAATCGAGTGTGGCTACGCCCGGTCCTTGCGAAGGTTAAAATAGCACCAACTTGACGAACTATCGTTGTGGTTTTTATGCGTAGGTAAGAACGGTTCTTGCTAAAGCCCGTAGCAGCCGCGTAAAATTTGCAACAACAAAGTAGAGGATGTCTAACTTGTTTTTGCAGGGCATGTTGTGATGTGATATGATCAAGACGTGATGCTATATTTTATTGTATGAGATGATCATGTTTTGTAACCGAAGTTATCGGCAACTGGCAGGAGCCATATGGTTGTCGCTTTATTGTATGAAATGCAAACGCCCTGTAATTGCTTTACTTTATCTCTAAGCGGTAGCGATAGTCGTAGAAGCAATAGATGGCGTAACGACAACGATGCTACGATGGAGATCAAGGTGTCGCGCCGGTGACGATGGTGATCACGACGGTGCTTCGAAGATGGAGATCACAAGCACAAGATGATGATGGCCATATCATATCACTTATATTGATTGCATGTGATCTTTATCCTTTATGCATCTTATCTTGCTTTGATTGACGGTAGCATTTTAAGATGATCTCTCACTAATAATCAAGAAGTGTTCTCCCTGAGTATGCACCGTTGCGAAAGTTCTTCGTGCTGAGACACCACGTGATGATCGGGTGTGATAGGCTCTACGTTCAAATACAACGGTTGCAAAACAGTTGCACACGCGGAATACTCAGGTCATACTTGACGAGCCTAGCATATACAGATATGGCCTCGGAACACGGAGACCGAAAGGTCGAACGTGAATCATATAGTAGATATGATCAACATAGTGATGTTCACCATTGAAAGTACTCCATCTCACGTGATGATCGGACATGGTTTAGTTGATTTGGATCACGTGATCACTTAGATGACTAGAGAGATGTCTGTCTAGGTGGGAGTTCTTAAGTAATATGATTAATTGAACTTAAATTTATGATGAACTTAGTACCTGATAGTATTTTGCTTGTCTATGTTTGTTTGTAGATAGATGGCTCGTGCTGTTGTTCCGTTGAATTTTAATGCGTTCCCTGAGAAAGCAAAGTTGAAAGATGATGGTAGCAATTACACGGACTGGGTCCGTAACCTGAGCATTATCCTCATTGCTGCACAGAAAAGTTACGTCCTGGAAGCACCGCTGGGTGCCAGGCCTGCTGCTGATGCAACTGACGACGTTAAGAACGTCTGGCAGAGCAAAGCTGATGACTACTCGATAGTTCAGTGTTCCATGCTTTACGGCTTAGAACCGGGTCCTCAACGATGTTTTGAACGTCATGGAGCATATGAGATGTTCCAGGAATTTAAGTTAATATTTCAAGCAAATGCCCGGATTGAGAGATATGAAGTCTCCAATAAGTTCTATAGCTGCAAGATGAAGGAGAATAGTTCTGTCAGTGAACATATACTCAAAATGTCTGGGTATAATAATCACTTGATTCAACTGGGAGTTAATCTTCCTGATGATAGTGTCATTGACAGAATTCTTCAATCACTGCCACCAAGCTACAAGAGCTTCGTGATGATCTATAATATGCAAGGGATGAACAAGACTATTCCCGAGCTCTTCGCGATGCTAAAAGCCGCGGAGGTAGAAATCAAGAAGGAGCATCAAGTGTTGATGGTTAACAAGGCCACCAGTTTCAAGAAAAAGGGCAAAGGGAAGAAGAAGGGGAACTTCAAAAAGAACAGCAAGCAAGTTGCTGCTCAAGAGAAGAAACCCAAGTCTGGACCTAAGCCTGAAACTGAGTGCTTCTACTGCAAGCAGACTGGACACTAGAAGCGGAACTGCCCCAAGTATTTGGCGGATAAGAAGGATGGCAAAGTGAACAAAGGTATATGTGATATACATGTTATTGATGTGTACCTTACTAATGCTCGCAGTAGCACCTGGGTATTTGATACTAGTTCTGCTGCTAATATTTGCAACTCGAAACAGGGACTACGGATTAAGCGAAGATTGGCTAAGGATGAGGTGACGATGCGCGTGGGAAATGGTTCCAAAGTCGATGTGATCGCGGTCGGCGCGCTACCTCTACATCTACCATCGGGATTAGTTTTAGACCTAAATAATTGTTATTTGGTGCCAGCGTTGAGCATGAACATTATATCTGGATCTTGTTTGATGCTAGACGGTTATTCATTTAAATCAGAGAATAATGGTTGTTCTATTTATATGAGTAATATCTTTTATGGTCATGCACCCTTGAAAAGTGGTCTATTTTTATTGAATCTCGATAGTAGTGATACACATATTCATTTTGCTGAAACCAAAAGATGCAGATTTGATAATGATAGTGCAACTTATTTGTGGCACTGCCGTTTAGGTCATATCGGTGTAAAGCGCATGAAGAAACTCCATACTGATGGGCTTTTGGAATCACTTGATTATGAATCACTTGGTACTTGCGAACCGTGCCTCATGGGCAAGATGACTAAAACGCCGTTCTCCGGAACTATGGAGCGAGCAACTGATTTGTTGGAAATCATACATACTGATGCTTGTGGTCCAATGAATGTTGAGGCTCGCGGCGGGTATCGTTATTTTCTCACCTTCACAGATGATTTGAGCAGATATGGGTATATCTACTTGATGAAACACAAGTCTGAAACATTTGAAAAGTTCAAGAATTTCAGAGTGAAGTGGAAAATCATCGTAACAAGAAAATAAAATTTCTACGATTCTGATCGTGGAGGAGAATATTTGAGTTACGAGTTTGGTCTACACTTGAAACAATGCGGAATAGTTTCGCAACTCACGCCACCCGGAACACCACAACGAAATGGTGTGTCCGAACGTCGTAATCGTACTTTACTAGATATGGTGCGATCTAAGATGTCTCTTACTGATTTACCGCTATCGTTTTGGGGTTATGCTTTAGAGACGGCCGCATTCACGTTAAATAGGGCACCATCAAAATCCGTTGAGACGACGCCTTATGAACTGTGGTTTGGCAAGAAACCAAAGTTGTCGTTTCTTAAAGTTTGGGGCTGCGATGCTTATGTGAAGAAACTTCAACCAGATAAGCTCGAACCCAAATCGGAGAAATGTGTCTTCATAGGATACCCAAAAGAGACTATTGGGTACACCTTCTATCACATATCTGAGGGCAAGATTTTCGTTGCTAAAATCGGATCCTTTCTAGAGAAGGAGTTTCTCTCGAAAGAAGTGAGTGGGAGGAAAGTAGAACTTGATGAGATAACTGTATCTACTCCCTTATTGGAAAGTAGTTCATCACAAGAACCGGTTCCTGTGACAACTACACCAATTAGTGAGGAAGCTAATGATATTGATCATGAAACTTCAGATCAAGTTTCTACTGAACCTCGTAGGTCTACCAGAGTAAGATCCGCACCAGAGTGGTACGGTAATCCAATTCTGGAAGTCATGCTGCTTGACCATGATGAACCTACGAACTATGAGGAAGCGATGATGAGCCCAGATTCCACAAAATGGCTAGAGGCCATGAAATCTGAGATGGGATCCATGTATGAAAACAAAGTATGGACTTTGGTTGACTTGCCCGATGATCGGCAAGCAATTGAGAATAAATGGATCTTTAAGAAGAAGGCTGACACTGATGGTAATGTAATTGTCTATAAATCTCGACTTGTTGCGAAAGGTTTTCGACAAGTTCAAGGAGTTGACTATGATGAGACTTTCTCACCTGTAGCGATGCTTAAGTCTGTCCGAATCATGTTAGCTATTGCTGCATTTCATGATTATGAAATTTGGCAAATGGATGTCAAAACTGCATTCTTGAATGGATTTCTGGAAGAAGAGTTGTATATGATGCAGCCAAAAGGTTTTGTTGATCCAAAAGGTGCTAACAAAGTGTGCAAGCTCCAGCGTTCCATTTATGGACTGGTGCAAGCATCTCGAAGTTGGAATAAACGCTTTGATAGTGTGATCAAAGCATATGGTTTTATACAGACTTTTGGAGAAGCCTGTATGTACAAGAAAGTGAGTGGGAGCTCTGTAGCATTTTTGATATTATATGTAGATGACATATTATTAATTGGAAATGATATAGAATTTCTGGATAGCATAAAGGGATACTTGAATAAAAGTTTTTCAATGAAAGACCTCGGTAAAGCTGCTTACATATTGGGCATCAAGATCTATAGAGATAGATCAAGACGCTTAATAGGACTTTCACAAAGCACATACCTTGATAAAATTTTGAAAAAGTTCAAAATGGATCAGGCAAAGAAAGGGTTCTTGCCCATACTACAAGGTATGAAGTTGAGTCAAACTCAATGCCCGACCACAGCAGAAGATAGAGAGAAAATGAAAAATGTTCCCTATGCTTCAGCCATAGGCTCTATCATGTATGCAATGTTGTGTACCAGACCTGACGTATGCTTAGCAAATAAGCTTGGCAGGAAGGTACCAAAGTAATCCAGGAGTGGATCACTAGACAGCGGTCAAGAACATCCTGAAATACCTGAAAAGGACTAAGGATATGTTTCTCGTATATGGAGGTGACAAAGAGCTAGTTGTAAATGGTTACGTCGATGCAAGCTTTGACACTGATCCGGACAATTCTAAATCGCAAACCGGATACGTGTTTTTATTAAACGGTGGAGCTGTAAGTTGGTGCAGTTCTAAACAAAGCGTCGTGGCGGGATCTACATGTGAAGCGGAATACATAGCTGCTTCAGAAGCAGCAAATGAAGGAGTCTGGATGAAGGAGTTCATTTCCGATCTAGGTGTCATACCTAGTGCATCGGGACCAATGAAAATCTTCTGTGACTATACTGGTGCAATTGCCTTGGCAAAGGAATCCAGATTTCACAAGAGGACCAAGCACATCAAGAGATGCTTCAATTCCATTTGGGACCAAGTCCAAGTGGGAGACATAGAGATTTGCAAGATACATACGGATTTGAATGTTGCAGACCCGTTGACTAAGCCACTCTCACGAGCAAAACATGATCAGGACCAAGACTCCATGGGTGTTAGAATCATTACTATGTAATCTAGATTATTGACTCTGGTGCAAGTGGGAGACTGAAGGAAATATGCCCTAGAGGCAATAATAAAGTTATTATTTATTTCCTCATATCATGATAAATGTTTATTATTCATGCTAGAATTGTATTAACCGAAAACATGATACATGTGTGAATACATAGACAAACATATAGTCACTAGTATGCCTCTACTTGACTAGCTCATTAATCAAAGATGGTTGTGTTTCCTAACCATAGACATGTGTTACCATTTGATTAATGGGATCACATCATTAGGAGAATGATGTGATTGACATGACCCATTCCGTTAGCCTAGCAATTGATCGTTTAGTATGTTGCTATTGCTTTCTTCATGACTTATACATGTTCCTGTAACTATGAGAATTATGCAACTCCCGTTTACCGGAGGAACACTTTGGGTACTACCAAACGTCACAACGTAACTGGGTGATCATAAAGGAGTACTACAGGTGTCTCTGAAGGTACATGTTGAGTTGGCGTATTTCGAGATTAGGTTTTGTCACTCCGATTGTCGGAGAGGTATCTTTGGGCCCTCTCGGTAATGCAGATCATTATAAGCCTTGCAAGCAATGTTACCAAATGAGTTGGTTACAGGATGATGCATTACGGAACGAGTAAAGAGACTTGCCGGTAACGAGATTGAACTAGGTATTGGATACCGACGATCAAATCTCGGGCAACTAACATACCGATGACAAAGGGAACAACGTATGTTGTTATGCGGTTTGACCAATAAAGATCTTCATAGAATATGTAGGAACCAATATGGGCATCCAGGTTCCGCTATTGGTTATTGACCGAGAATAGTTCTAGGTCATGTCTACATAGTTCTCGAACCCGTAGGGTCCGCACGCTTAACGTTACGATAACAGTTTTATTATGAGTTTATAAGTTTTGATGTACCGAAGTTTGTTCGGAGTCCCGGATGTGATCACGGACGTAACGAGGAGTCTCGAAATGGTCGAGACATAAAGATCGATATATTGGAAGCCTATATTTGGACATCGAAATCGTTCTGGGTGAAATCGGCATTTTACCGGAGTACCGGGAGGTTACCGGAACCCCCCGGGGGGTTATTGGGCCTACATGGGCCTCGAGGGAGAAGAGGGAAGCAGGCAGGAGGGGGCCGCGCGCCCCTCCCCTTCCTAGTCCGAATAGGACAAGGGAAGGGGGGCGGCACCCCCCCTTTCCTTCCCCTCTTCCTCCTCTTTCCACCCTTCTCCTATTCCAACTAGGAAAGAAGGGAGTCCTACTCCCGGTGGGAGTAGGACTCCCCCCTTGGCGCGCCCTCCTTGGTCGGCCGCCTCCTCCCCCTGGCTCCTTTATATACGGGGGCGGGGGGCACCCCATAGACACACTAGTTGATCTACGGATCATTCCTTAGCCGTGTGCGGTGCCCCCCTCCACCATATTCCACCTCGGTCATATCGTCGCGGAGTTTAGGCGAAGCCCTGCGCCGGTAGAGCATCATCATCGTCACCATGCCGTCGTGCTGACGGAACTCATCCCCGAAGCTTTGCTGGATCGGAGCCCGGGGATCGTCATCGAGCTGAACGTGTGCTGAACTCGGAGGTGCCGTACGTTCGGTGCTTGGATCGGTCGGATCGTGAAGACGTACGACTACATCAACCGCGTTGTGCTAACGCTTCCGCTTACGGTCTACGAGGGTACGTGGACAACACTCTCCCCTCTCGTTGCTATGCCATCACCATGATCTTGCCTGTACGTAGGAAAATTTTTGAAATTACTACGTTCCCCAACAATGCGGGGTGAAGCCCGGACATCCGGCATGGCTAGAAATCCCGGACATCCGGGGTGAAGCCCGGACATCCGACAAATTCGTGCAAACCTACTGGTGTCTGGATAGTAGGGAGCAGGATATCGGGCGTGCGTCCTGGACATCCGGCCGGCAGCCCGGACATCCGGCATGAGAGCAAAGACAGAACATAGGCACCAGAATATTTTGTGTGACCCTATGATTTTGAAGCTAGGAATCATTGTGGCATGAGCAAGTCCTTCACTAACCCTACCGATCCCCTCCTAATAGTGCGGGATCCTATTCTCAAGAGATGAAATGATGCAATATTTTTTATACTTCTTGCTTGAGTATGCTTTGGGTAAAATCAACTTCGTATGCTCACGATCCACACACATTTTGATGAACCGGAGACTAACACCTGAGATTCACTTGACAAACATAGTTAGTTCCCTACATGTATATTGTCATGAACATCAAAACATGAAGTAAGGGCAAGATTGCACTTTCAAACACCCCCTTTTTGTTTGTTGATGACAATCATACATGTAGTATCATAGATGCAATGAATAAATTTTGCATTGTAAATCATGAGAGCATAATACAGTATATGTTCCTATTTGCTTTAGCTCCCCCTCATTGTGTGCATGAAATGATTATGTTAGGATGTACAACACAAACTCTCATGGTAGGATGTGTTACTCAAAAAGATAGGAAAGTAGGACACGTACATATGAGACACCCATAACAACAACCATAGCCATAAGGTTAACAACATAGTCTCAAACAATTAAGTAACGTATGTAGCATACATAAGAGTTTGAATAATAGCGCACACACATAGCCAACATATAGCATGATCCAGACCCAAACTAAGATACTACTTCTCCCCCTTTGACAGCAACATGCAAAAAGGGGTGAAGAACTATAAGAATACAATAGAAATCACTCCTGGCGGATGTCATCATTATCCTCAAAGAACTCAGCGAACTTGTCACGAGACGGGAATCCGAAGGTGGAAGAGGATGGAGCCACAGGAATAGGATCATCATCACTCACGGGACTCCCACGGTCATGAAGGAGCTGGTTGAGCTGGTTCTTGGAGATGATGAGGCACTTCTGAACATCATGGTTTTGCTGACAGTTGAAAGTGATCGCCTTCATAATAGTAGACCGAGCCTTGCTCACGAAAAAGGCAAGACGTCCACGAGGTGCGGTCGATGAGGAAGGCAAGGAGGAACCCGTGGCCTGAGACGCGGCAACAGACTTCCTAGACTGTCGAGGAGCAGCAGATGGAGCAGGAGCAGCCATGCGCATATTAGGAGGTGATTTCCAAATGGTAGGCACCTCCGTCTTTGCAACCTCAAACGGAGTAGTGTGATCAATCAGCGCCTGGATGAACAGAGCATGAGGAAATTGGCGCAACTGAATAAAGCTGGAAACACGGATCTCATGACAAATGTAATGGGCTGTGTCAAGAGGCTCGGTAGGCTTCTCATGCATACGAACCATCAAGTCAATGCAGTAGTTGCGAGCCCTTGAGCAATCTCCCTTCTTTGGATAAAGAGTGTGAAGCACACATTGATAGAGAATGTAGTAAGGAGACTTGAAGATGGATACCTCATTGGGTGGATACCCACGTTCCTCCTCAGTGAGCTGCATGAAAGGCTTAACAAGAGGCAGGCAATCATCAATTCCCTTGGGCTTATGCAGTGGATCCAGACTATGGATTTTATGTCCAACAACAGAGAGGCCCAAAATCTGAACAAAGCGCTCATAGGTGATGCTCAGCACGGTATCATCGGTCATCCAGGTGAGGGTGTTGTCAAGGCCAAAGAAGCAAGTGGCATAGAACTGAAGGACGGCAGCTTCATTCCAATCACACTTGAAGGTTATTGCTGGACCGAGAGTCATATCATCAATGATCTTGACTGGGTTGTCAGGGAACATGGCAGGATTATCACGCAAGAATTTGAGATCCAGATATTTGTGAGAAGCAAGTCCACAACCGCTGGTGAAGCTGGAGTAGAGGTCCTGCTGCATGCGAGTATGGAAACGAGGATCCTCAACATCATCCCTCATCTCAAATTGATTGATATCCCGTCGAAACTCAAGGTATGGACCAGCCCCCCATGGTCGTGAAATCGTGAATGGGGCGATCCCCGCTGATAGGGATCTCCATGGAGATGTGGCGACCACGGACAACAAGCATAGTAGAGCCTCATACTTGAGGGATGGGCCCCCTCCGGCTGCCCAGTTTTAACTAACCAACGGAGCTCCTAGGGGCAATGTATTCCTCTTCCTCCCCAACATAGTCCTCATCATCCGGATAAGAGGCCGACGGACTTGGTGATGGTGCCCTATGCTTCTTCTTAGGACCGGTGGAGGTCTTCTTCTTTTTAGGTCGAGCATGTTCATCGGAGTCAGTGGAACCTTGCTGGGGATTGACTGAAACAGATACACAATAAGGGTACCAATGAGAAGGATTCAAAAAGTATGAACAAGGATAAAGCAAATTAAACAATGAGGATGTGAACATTTTCGAACATGATCATAGGACAAATCCAAGTGGTAGATCAAAATATTGACATGCCCATGATTAAGTTGTTTTAGCCAAGTACATAGAGAGGATTTTAGGCTAGGCAAGTGACATCAAATCTCAGAGAGAGATATACACCAAGATAGCCATGAGAGATAATGAAAATCTAGGATGGTTGTGCCAAACAGGAAGAGAGGCAAGAGTAGATAGCAGCCATACCCCGGGAAGAAGGAGGAGGGCCACAATTCTTGGTACAAGCCATGATGAACTCCGCTGGCCGATCCACAAGACAACACCCGAACCGGTCCCTCCCGAGTGATTCACACCGCAACCCATAGAATGGATTGGATGGAACCGTAGATCGGGAGGAGATGATGATGTAGGCAGGAGATCAGGGCCGGAGGTTTGAGGAGATGGTCGGGGCAGCGCTGAAGCAAACCCCAGCGGAGGCAGCGATTTGGAATAGATGGGAAGAGCGAGAGAGGAAGAAGAGGTAACTGCCCCCAAAGCCCGATCACCCATCGTGTTTTGTGTGTCTGCGGGCGATGGGCCAGACATTTGGGGGTCAGGCCCGGATATCCGGTGACTAGAGGTCAGGGAGTAGACGAGTAGGACCCCAGGGCCCGGATGTCTGGCTAAGGCCCGGATGTCCATCCACTAGAGATGCCCGATGAGTTTAGGCACCAAAGAAGTGCCAGGGCCCGGATGTCTGGCAGTGGACCCAGATGTCTTGCCACTGGATAGAGATAGAGATAGGGAGAGGACAGTTTAAGGGCCATATACTGTTAGTTTGTGATATAGACTCCGTCAATGAGATTTTGATATTGTAGAGATGAAGAACAAGTAATTTTATGGTCATACTTAGATGTGCAATAATAACCCAACATTATTAAGTAAAGAAAGGTCAAATAATCAATCCACGAGCGGTGACCGAGGTCATGTTTGAGCATATGGGACATAGTATCACAAAGATTTCGACTTTGGATGCATAGTCATGACTCCATCATTTAAAGCACCATAGTTTGAAAAACATGGTAACTTTGAGAGTGGTTGTTCTATTTATGCATTATTTAGGGTGAGAGTACTCTTGAATTGAATGTCTCCCCCTAAATATATGCCTACATCAAGACAAGACATGATGAAAGTGCATGAATGGGTACTAGATTTCACATAATGTTGTCAAGCTCCAAGATACCAAGTTCACGCCTAAGTTGACAAAGCCTTGCTTCATCCAATGGCTTGGTGAAAATATCTGCAAGTTGGATATCTGTACCAACATGATCAATATGAATGTCACCATTTTCCACATGATCCCTCAAGAAATGATACCTAATATTAATGTGCTTGGTGCGAGTATGATCTTTGGGATTCTCGGCAATATTGATGGCACTTTGACTATCACACAGAAGAGGCACATGTCGATAGGTGATACCGTAATCCTTCAAAGTTTGCCTCATCCATAGTAACTGAGTTGCACAACTAGCGATTGCAATGTATTCAACTTCAGCGGTGGAGAGGGCAACACAATTTTGCTTCTTTGAGGACCAACTTACCAAGGAGCGTCCAAGAAATTGACATGCACCGGAGGTGGACTTTCGTCCCACTTTGTCTCCTGCCCAATCCGCATCCGTGTACCCAGTGAGATCAAACTTAGCATCCTTGGGGTACCATAGACCTAACTTTGGGGTGTGAGCAAGGTATCTAAGAATATGCTTAACTGCCTTATGATGACTTTCCCTAGGGGAAGCTTGAAATCTAGCACATATGCATACACTGAACATGATGTCTGGTCTATATGCACAAATATAAAGCAATGAACCAATCATAGAGCGGTAAATACATGGGTCGAAAGTGATACCGTTCGTGTCTGCAGTGAGTACAATTTTGGTTGGCATGGGTGTCTTACATGGACTAGCATTAGACATGCCAAACTTCTCTAGGGTATCCTTGAGGTATTTTGCTTGAGACAAGAAAATTCCTTCTTGAAATTGTTGAATTTGGAATCCAAGAAAGAACTTCACATCCACATTGAGTTACATTTCAAAATTCTTTGTCATGGAAGCCGCAAACTTCTTGCACAGATGAATGTTAGGAGAACCAAAAATGATATTATCTACATAGATTTGGCATAAGATCAAATCACCCTTGTCCCTCTTAGTAAAAAGAGTTGGCTCGATCACCCCTCTGACAAAACCATCGAGTAAAAACTTCTTAAGATGATCATACCAAGCACGAGATGCTTGTTTGAGGCCATACAAAGCCTTATGAAGTTTATACATGTAGTCTTTGTGATCGGGATCAATGAACCCAGGTGGTTGTGATACATATACTTCTTCTTGTAGAGGACCGATAAGGAAAGCACTCTTCACATCCATTTGATGTAATGTAAAACCATTGAAAGCAGCATAAGCAAGTAAGATGCGGATAGATTTAAGATGGGCAACAGGGCAAAGGTCTCACCAAAGTCCAAACCTTCAACTTGTGAGTACCCTTGTGCCACTAACCTTGCCTTGTTATGGATGATTACACTATTCTCATCTTGCTTGTTCTTGAAAATCCATTTTGTTCCAATGACATTGTGCTCCGTAGTTGGCCTCTCGACTAATGACCACACTTGGTTGCGTTCAAAACTGTTCAACTCTTCTTGTATAGCAATGAGCCAATCATTGTCCATCAATGCATCTTGTACCTTGAGAGGCTCAACACTAGACACAAACGAGAAGTGAGCACAAAAGTTTGTGAAATGTTTACGAGTGACTCTACCTTCTGATATTCCAGTGGGAATTTTGTCAACATCAACACAACCAGCAACTTGAGGCATGATGGAGGTTAGGGTTTCGTGAGGTTCAACTTCATGCCCATCATCCACGTCCTCAACATATGGATCATTAATGTGTGGTGGAAGATATTCTTCTTCATCTTGCATTTGTTGAGGTTCATCATCAATGATTGCACTTTCTTGTTCTTGCCCTTGATGATGATCTTGTTCTTGAAGATTATCATGAATTTTGGATTGAAATTTTCCTAACTGTTCTCTTTTGTTGAGGATGAAACATTTGCACCCCAATACACGAAAGTACTTGACATTCGGCTTGTTCCAAGTTAGGAGCTCGTATGGAGTATTTTCTAATATAGTGCAGAGGAAGAGCCAGTTTGATGCATGGCATGCAATGTTGACAGCCTCGACCCAAAAACTATGCGGCGACTTGTATTCATCCAACATGGACCTTGCCATCTCCACAAGTGTAGGGTTCTTCCTTTCAGCTACACCATTTTGTTGAGGAGTGTATGGAGCTGAATATTGATGCTCAACCCCTTCATCACTAAGAAATTCTTCCAAGGTGTAGTTCTTAAACTCAGAGCCATTATCACTTCTTATTGCCAAGATGTCTTTATCAAACTTGCGTTGTGCTTGCTTGGCAAAATCAATGACGGTGATATTCGTCTCGTCCTTGGATTTGAGGAAAAACACCAATGTATATCTTGAGTAATCATCAACAATGAGAAGCCCATACTTTTTCCCACCAAGACTATCCCATGAAGGAGGCCCAAAAAGATCCACATGAAGGAGCTCCAAAGGCCTTGAAGTAGACACGATATTCTTGGGTGGGTGCTTTGATTAATGTTGCTTCCCGGCTATGAATGCAATACACACACACAATGTTTCTCAAAAGAGACATTGGTTAGTCCAAGGTTGTGATTACCCTTTAAGAGATCTTGAAGATTTCTCATGCCGACATGGGCTAGCCAGCGATGCCAAAGCTAACCCTTGTCGGCCTTGGCCATTAGACAAGTTGCATGGAATGCGCTCTCTTTCAAGAAATGAACCATGTAAAGGTTGCCATCCAACTCTCCAACAAAGGCCACTTTGAAAGTATCTCTCTTAAAGACCTTCACATCCGTTAGTCCAAAGAGTGTATCATAGCCAACATAAGCCAATTGGCGAATGGAAAGCAAATGGTATTTAAGGGATTGGACAAGCATGACATTTGCAAGAGACATGTCATTTGTCATAGCCACCTTGCCCAATCCGAGTACCTATCCTTTTGATCCTCCACCAAATGTAATCCTCATAAATGGTTGAATAGCTTCCATGAAATCGTAGAGCAATTTGCTATCTCCGGTCATATGATTGGTACATCCACTATAGATCACCCATTTTACTCCACCAGAGAAAGCAACCTACACACATTTATGACTTGGTTAGAGGCACCCATTTTGCAATGGGACCTCTCAAGTTAGTCACAAGGGTCTTAGGGACCCAAATAGCATAGAAACAGAATGCATTTTGAGGGCCAACAAATTTTGCATAAACTTCTACATCCTTAGTCTTAGGAAGTACATAGGATGGAGGCATGAACTTTTTGGTTTGTTGAGAGTGGGCATGCCCCTTGTGGCCTTCCCACTAACACCCTTACCTTTCTCCTTGTTCCCTTCACATACAAATGTTTCTTTTAGAGGAGTGGTGCACTTTTGAGAAGACGACTTCTTCTTGCTTGTGCTTGGGTCAAACCCGAGAACCTCTTTGGCAAACACCTCATTGTGTTGGCTTAATGCCTCATTAAGGTTCTTTTATCCTTGAGCACATGTGATGAGACCTTTCTCAATTTGAGCCTTGAGAAAGCGATTCTCCTCAAGAATAGATGCTAGGTCACTACTAGAGTTAGTAGTACAAGCATCAACATTGATAATATGAGAAGAGTAAGCCTTAGCAAGGGTTTCAAGATAAGTAAGCTTGAGCGTTTAAAAACTCTTTGTAAGAAGGGTGAGCTCTTCTTCCTTCGTCTTGAGAGACATGGATAGAAGCTCACAATCCTTAGAGAGAGATGCATGAGACTTCACAAGCTTACTTTTATAATTCATCAATTCTTCGCAAGATCTATAGCATGAACATCAATGTTTGCACCTATTTTCAAGCATAGTTCATCACTTCGTGCATCCTCATATTGGACTTTCCGCTCAAGGATTTCATATTTTTACGTTTCCTCGGTTATGAGGATTTCGAGTTCCTTAATGGTGATGGTGTGCTTACCCACCATCTCCATAAGCATGCGAATGAGCTTCTTTCCTTTGAGGGAGCACACGACCTTAGTTAATTTTGCAAACATGGGGTCATCTATACCATTATCATCATAATTATCCTCCGCATCAAGATACTCATCACTACGATTAAAGGAGTGAAAAGAGGAGGGTTTTATCGTGGGGTTACCTTGGCCTTGTCAGGAGAGTTTTCATCCTCTACATCTTCTACCACGGCCATTGCCATAAGGCACTTGTGAGTGTTGCCCTTGTAGTCTTTCATGTAGTTGTAGGTGACAACATCACCACTCTTGTTGACTAGCCTCAAGGTGTTTTGAGAATCTTGAGCTACTCCGGCAACACCACTAACATCATCTGGATCGGATTCTTCATGAGAAACCATTGCTTTCCCATCTCTCTTCTTAAGCTTGGAGTCAGAGGATTTGGCAACTTTTTCTTGGGAAAGGTCTTGGGAAACCTTGGTTTATCTTCTCTCTTCTCATAAGGGCATTCGTTAGAGAAGTGGTTAGTTTTTTCATAGTGGTAGCATTTCCTCACTTTCTTCTTCTGGAATCTTCCCTTGAATTTTCCCGCGCTAAACTTCTTGATAAAGAGAGCAATGTCTTCATATGAAGGACTCTCATCGGAGTCAATCTCATCAGCATCTTCCTCCTCATCATCTTATTCTTCTTCACTTTTCTCTTCTTCATATACATGCTTGGCCTTCAATGCAAGGTTGGTCTTTGATGTTGGGGTACCGTGCATGGCAAGATGTTTTGTGGCATTTGCCTTTAATTCTTCAAATAGTTTGAACATAGATATGATGTCATCTAGGGTCATTTCCTTGAATCCATGGTGTTGTCTTATGTCTCACACCATTTGGTGATGATACGGAGTAAGAGCACGAAGCAACTTGTCCACGAGAAACCTCTTAGTCAAGTTGAATCCATCTTGCGTCTTGTCACAATCACAAGACTCAATGTCAGCAGACGCTCAAGGAGCTGCGTGGGGGATTCACCTTTTTCCATAAAAAGTTTTGCAATTGACCCTTGGAAATTTCATATTGAGCAAGCCGGAGAGTGGTGGTACTGGTCTTGGTCCTCACAATGCTATCCCATAATTCATCGGCACTTGTGATGTGTATGTATGGTATCCTTTGCTTGTCAGTCATACTCTCCTTATGCACATGATTGAGGTGTCGTTGAGATGCTTGTCATATACTTCTCTTAGTGTAAGATTCTTTGGGTCTACAGCTTGATAACCATACTCCAAGATCTCCAACATCTCATCATTTCCATATCGAAGATGTTCCTTCATAGCAACTCTCCAAATAGCAAAGTCGGTTGTGTCATCAAGTAACGGAGGTTTTACTTGAGGGTTATACTTTGGTTTCTCTACTTGAGGTCTTGCATAAAGCCAAGGAACACTGGAGTGTTCATTACTAGGAGGTTTTTGGCCAAGTGAAAGAGTAAGCACATTTGGCCTCGACACAGCACCACCAGAAAGTGGTGCAAGCATCATGGCTAATGTGGCTAGTCTCATTTGGACCAAGGCCTCAAGAGAAGCATCATGCTCCTTGAGGGAGTCCCAGACTAGGGGGTGTCCGGATAGCCGAACTATCATCGTCGGCCGGACTCCAAGACTATGAAGATAGAAGATTGAAGACTTCGTCCCGTGTCCGGATGGGACTTTCCTTGGCGTGGAAGGCAAGCTTGGCGATACGGTTATGTAGATTTCCTACCATTGTAACCGACTCTGTGTAACCCTAGCCCTCTCCGGTGTCTATATAAACCGGATGGCTTTAGTCCGTAGGACGAACAACAATCATACCATAGGCTAGCTTCTAGGGTTTAGCCTCCTTGATCTCGTGGTAGATCTACTCTTGTAACACACATCATCAATATTAATCAAGCAGGACGCACAGTTACCATCAAGAGGGCCCGAACCTGGGTAAATCATCGTGTCCCTCGTCTCCTGTTACCATCCGCCTAGACGCACAGTTCGGGACCCCCTACCCGAGATCCGCCGGTTTTGACACCGACATTGGTGCTTTCATTGAGAGTTCCTCTGTGCCGTCACCATCAGGAAGGATGCCTTTTCCCGTCTTCAAAGATGGCACCATCGTCAAGGGAGCTTTGGCTGCCGGCCAGACTATCCGGCTAGGCGGTTTTCTTATGACCGCCTGTTCGGCCACCGCTCCGGCAATGACCTCTCAGGTCATTAAAAGCGATCTTCATGTCAGCTCAGAATTCGCCGAGCAGCTAGATCCGATTAAGCTCTCCTCCGTAAACGAGCTCTTGGATCGCATCGCCGCCCTGGGAGTCGCTACCGACTACGATCAGATTGGGCTTAAAACCAATCTGAGAGAAATTAACTCTCCCCAGGTTACCCACCACGTTGTCGTGGTAGAGGAACAATACAGCGACTCTTCTTCTATGTTAAAAGCCAACTATGTTCGGATTCCCGATCCCTCCATGCCGGATTCCCGTGGAGGGACGGACGCCAATCAAATACTGAACCTAAAGTCACGCATCGGACTAGATTCGTTGGAAAGCATCCAGCAAACCAAGCTTCCGAATCCGGAAGCTTCTTGGCCTTTGAGCCTCAGATTGGGCGGGGTTCCGAACTTGATTCCACCCGCCCACCCAAACATAAGAGATCTATCTCAAATACGGCAAGAGCCCGATGAAACAGTACATCATTACTGGGCCAGATTCCTCCTGGTTCTGGACAGGATAATGGACTGTCGCGAAGAAAGCGCGATTTCAATTTTCTGCAACAATTGCACGGACAGGGGAATCATAGACGCCATTAGTCGTCGCGAAGTTACACGCTTCACCGACCTAGCGATCATTGTACAAAAATACTGTGCGATGGAGAGTGCCTGGAAAACCGAAACTAGGTTTTGGAACAATCCGGCCCTGAATACAATCCAAGTCCGAAATAAAAGAGTGCGTCATACCCAAGCACCTGGGTTAAAAACCAAAAAGCAAAAAACCCCTAAAGGGTATGGAACCGTACTGGAGGGATGGCTCAATGGACCCCACAAAGACGGCATCCATTGGGGCACAATTAAATCCTGATGTAGAAGCCGCACTACGAGAATTCCTTCGGGAAAATTGGGACATTTTTGCCTGGCACCCTTCAGACATGCCAGGAATCCCACGCAGACTGGCGCTAAATATCCTAAAAGGATTCAAGCCAGTCAAACAAGCTCTTCGGCGATTTTCCGAACCCAAAAGACAGGCAACGGGAGAGGAGCTAGCCAAACTCTTAGAAGCCGGATTCATCAGAGATATCAAACATCCGGACTGGCTAGCCAACCTGGTAATGGTACCAAAAAAGGACAAATCCCGGTGCCTCTACGTCGATTTCAAAGACCTCAACAAGGCCTGTCCAAATGACCGTTTCCCTCTCCCTCGCATCGACCAAATCATCGATGCTACCGCAGGGCACAATTCATTATGCTTCCTCGATGCATACTCCGGATACCATCAAATCAAGATGGCGGAAAAAGACCAGGCCGCAACGGCATTCATTACTCCATATGGGCCATTCTGCTTCAACACAATGCCCTTCAGACTCAAAAACGCCGGCGCAACATATCAGCGCACGATTCAAACATGTCTGGCTACCCAGATAGGCAAAACAGTAGAGGCATACGTAGACGATGTGGTCGTCAAGACCAAACACGTCGAAACTCTAGTAGACGACTTGAGGGCGACATTTGACAACCTCCGAGCATATGACATTAAGCTCAACCCAGAAAAGTGTGTCTTCGGAGTACCAGCCGGAAAGCTTTTGGGCTTCATTGTATCCGGTAGAGGAATTGAAGCAAACCCAGCCAACATACGAGCTCTGTCACAATTGGATATCCCAAAAGACCTCAAGCAAATACAAAAACTAACGGGGTGCGTAGCGGCTCTAAGCCGCTTCATCTCCCGTTTGGGAGAAAAGTTTCTGCCCCTCTATCGCCTCCTCCGGCGCACCGAACACTTCGAATGGACGGATGCCGCCACGCCCGACTCGAAGAAATCAAGGCCATACTGGCAACAAATCTGGTCCTGGCCACGCCCAACATGGGCGAACCTATGTTATTATACATCGCAGCAACAAATCAAGTTGTTACCGCGGTACTCGTCGTTGAACGAGAAACTGAAGGGCACAGATTCCCTCTTCAAAAACCAGTGTACTACATATCCACTGTCTTAACTCCATGCAAGTCCCGGTACCCACATTATCAAAAGATAGCGTATGCGGTGTTCATGGCATCCCGGAAGCTGCGACACTACTTTCAAGAGTGTTCCATAATGGTGGCCTTCGAAGTACCTCTCAACGATATTATAAACAACTGCGACGCAATGGGCAGGATTGCAAAATGGGCCATTGAGCTCTTACCATTTGACATAACCTACAAACCACGGCGAGCTATAAAGTCGCAAGTCCTGGCTGACTTCGTTGCCGAATGGACCGAAGCCGAACTCCCTAAAGAGTACGGCACGTACTCCAATTGGATCATGCATTTCGACGGATCCAAAATGCTGGCTGGCTTGGGGGCTGGCGTCGTCTTGACGTCCCCAACTGGAGACACAGTACAATACGTACTTCAAATAATGTACATGGACTCCAACAACACAACCGAATACGAGGCCCTTCTACACGGCCTCCGGATGGCAATCTCCATTGGCATTCAACGCCTAGAGGTGCGCGGGGATTCAAACCTTGCAATATCCCAAGTAAATGGAGACTTTGACGCCAAAGATTCGAAAATGGCAGCTTACCGCAACGCCGTCCTAAAAATGTCAGCTCGATTCGAAGGACTCGAATTCCATCAGGTAGCCCGGGATAATAACCAGGCAGCAGACGTGTTAGCACGCATCGGCGCAAAACGTGACGCCGTCCCTCCAAACATCTTCCTGGAACGGCTCTTTAAGCCATCTGTATTATGGGAAGAGGAGTCCGGAAATAACAATCCGGAGCCAGCTTCATCACCTAACTCAGACAATTCTGACACGATCGGCGGCTCAGCCAATGAAATAACACCTTCAGCCCACAAAATAATGGCAGTAATTGCCCCATGGATGGAACCATTCCTAGCCTACTTAATTAGGCAGGAACTTCCTGAAGACCAAAATGAGGCCCACTGCATAGTTCGGCGATCTAAAGCCTACAAGGTCCATGAGGGAGAACTTTATAAGAAAAGCACGACCGGAGTCCTTCAAAGGTGTATCTCCGAAGAAGAAGGGTGAAATCTCCTGGCTGAAATTCACGCCGGACTCGGCGGGCACCACGCCGCCGCCCGGGCCCTTGTAGGCAAGGCCTTCCGTACAGGATTTTATTGGCCAACCGCCCGGGCAGATGCTCAGGACTTAGTCCAACGATTCGTCGGTGCCAGCTCTTTGCTAATCAGAGCCATATGCCACCCACTGCCCTCAAAACTATACCCATTACTTGGCCGTTCGTGGTCTGGGGGCTTGACATGGTTGGACCCCTTAAAGGGGGAACCCACAAGCACAAATACTTATTGGTCATGGTGGATAAATTCACCAAATGGATAGAGGCCAAGCCGGTTAAAACGGCAGAATCCGGACCTGTGATAGACTTCATATCCGGGGTAGTACACCGCTTCGGCGTCCCCCACAGCATCATCACTGATAACGGCACGAATTTCACGACCGACGAGCTTAAACTCTGGTGCAAAAATATGGGCATCAAGCTCGACTACGCTTCAGTCTACCACCCTCAAACTAATGGTCAAGTGGAACGAGCAAATGGTCTAATCATGAGCGGCATCAAACCCAGATTAGTGCGGTCCCTCACGGAATCTAACACGCACTGGGTAGAGGACCTTGACTCCGTACACTGGGGGCTGCGGACCACGCCAAACCGCACAACCGGATTCACACCATTTTTTATGGTATACGGCGCTGAGGCAGTTTTGCCCTGCGACATAATTCATGACTCACCTCGCATGCGCATGTACGAGGAAAGAGAAGCCGAGTTAGATCGGCAGGACAGTTTGGACGCTTTAAAGGAGGAGCGCGACGTGGCAAAATCCCGTTTCGCATTTTATCAACAGCAGGCTCGAAGATATCAAAGCAGAGAAGTACGGGCCAAAACTTACAGCGTTGGCGAGCTAGTTCTACGCCTGCCGGACAAGAAAAAGGACAAACTTAAGCCCAAATGGGAAGGTCACTTCATCATTGACCAAGTCCTTACCAGCGGTGCATACCGTCTACGTAACGCATCTAACAACCGACTCGAGCCAAACCCATGGAACGCAGCCCGTCTCTGAAGATTTTACGCCTAGCGCCGGACTCAGGGTTCGTCTCCTTCCTCCGTCCACCTTTCATATTTTTTTGCTGTTTTTGTTTTCCTTTCCTTCTCCTCTCCTTTCTTCGGCTGAAACCTCTCAAGGGCTGATCTGCGCTTTGTTCGCACTTACTCGATGTGCTACTCGCACTCGTTATACCTGGGGGCTTCTTTAACAGAAGCTTAGTTATACGGGCTTCATGCCCAATACATGTGTCATACTTCCGCATGTACCTTTTATTCACCATTATATGCATCGATATGACTTAAGTTTTGGCCAAGCTGGGTTGCCTGGCTCCTGTGCTTACCCCTACGTTCCCGATTGTTCGGCTAGGAGGTAAAGGGAGCACCTTTGTGATTGTTACTGCCGGGTCAGTCGGATGTGTACCTTAGACTGGGTGAAGCCGAAAGCTAGCGTTCTTAAGAGAATATTCGGTCGGTGACTTGAAAGATGATTTATTACTTACTTATTTATTTGCCCCCAGATGCTTTTTCTGTTATTTTTGCAGTCCGGACATGCACTTTAGGGCATGCCTCCCCAGGGAAAGGAACCCTTAATGGAACTATTCTCCCTGGAAGATGTTTCTTACTAACCATGTAATATAACATAGCTAGTTGGGCACTTGTCTGATAAAGCAATTATGACCCCGACGCCTTGTCTCCACGCATGCCCTGGTTCTTCTATAACCGTAAGGGTATTCTGACACACTCTGAACTGTTGGGTCCCGAGGTTGAAGCGAACAGGTCCGCAACGACAAACGATCTACAATCCGGCTAGAAGGCATTTTACATGTCATTTCAAATTACATCGTCAAACTGACTGATTGTACTCCTCTTTAATCCCATCTAACAGGCTGTCTAATTTACAGTCTTGTTGGGAATATTTCGCGGCCAGTTCTACTTGGCCGTACATCAAGCTCACAGGGATCTCCTTCCCATCAGGCCCTGCAGGTCCGACCTCGGCCATGTGGTTTGGGTCAGCCTTCGGATACCGCGTCTTCACCATGGCCCAGGCCTCCCTGGCGCCTTGACGGCAGGCCGATATCTTCCATAGACGGAGGCGTCGCCGTGCTCCCTGAAGCTTCTCAGCAAGCCCTCCAAGGCCCTCGGGTAGGGAGACGGAAGGCCATAAAGCCTGCACGACGCCACTCATCGCCTGTCGAACACGTTCGAGAAGTTGCAACAGCTCGGGAAGTTGGTCACCCGTTGAACCAGGCATTTCCTCCGCAGGGCGACCTGTGAGAACACCTACAGAACTATTTCTGTCAACCGACTTTCTCGCTGAACTCTTCTTTTCAAAAGAGTTTGCTCAAGCACTTACTATAGATGCCGCAACGAAGCCGCTGATTCTCCTTCAAGGAGCCAGACAGCTGGGCCCGAACACCTTTTAGCTCTTCTCCAAGCTGGGTGTGGGCATCTTGGAGTTTGTTCCTCTCTTGCTGCACCTTCGTAAGCACCCTCTCGCTGGCCTTCAACTGGCGCAGTAGCTGTTGCTTGTCCGGATCTAGTCCGGCACCCTCTGCAATATTATTGTCAAATTATACACACACGCCGCATTTTGTTAACTACTTCTCTTTTCAAAAGTATGAATTACCAGAGGGGGTCCCCGTGGCTCCCCCGGCAGCGGCTAGTGCGGCCTCAAGTTGGGCCTTGCACTCTTGAAGCTCTTGAGACAGGTGGGTATTCTTCTCAGTAAGATCCTGCATAACAAATGATCCTTAAATCAGTTAGTTTAACTATTTTAAGTCTCGGGGGCTACTGGCATATATAGCCATTAAAATTCATTACCCGTATGTCCTTTACATACTGCTTCATGGCTTTGGTTAAACCATCTTGAGCAGCACGAAGGTGCGCGTCTCCCGCATTAAAGGCATTTAACGCCTCAGGGGAGAAGTACGTGTCATGAAGAATTGTCCGACGGCGCCTATGATTCATGGCGCTCTCCACCTCAGACCTGGTGGCGGGCAACCTGTCGGTATCCTCCATTGGAGGAGCGTCCGGCTCGCGCCTTGCGCTCACCTCCCCTTCCGGACCAGGCGTTGGAGCCTGGCTGGCGGAGGCCTTGTGGGCACCCTCTCCGGACTCAGTCCGGCGAGCGCTTTTTCTCCTGAAAGAATCATGAGCATTAATATGCCTCCCAGGAGTTTTTACCTTAAAGGACAATGGTGCACCATACCTTTGCGGCGACGTTTCGATTCGCGCCGCACTCCTCTTCCGCCTGCTGGGCCGAACTGACCTCGTTTGGTCAGTCGCCGCGGGCTCGGCTTCCTGCCACGAAGGCACCGCCTGCTGAGCACCATTGGTGCACGGTGGTCAGCAATAAGCATTAACAAAGCAACGGTGTCGGAACTTCGGTCGTACTCACCTGGGAAGCCGGACACAAACCGGGATAGTCAGCCGTAATGGCGACCAAAGCATTATCTATGTTGAGCTGGTGCAACACCCCGTCAATCAAATCCACCTTTATGTCCGGATCCCCTTCGGAAGCCGGATCAAGGGATCTTCCCGGATCCTCGGATTGTGGAGCCGGACTGTGTATGCCCTCCACATCCCGACGCAGTTCCTGCGTCAAAATCATAGAGTAAGGCATCTAACTTCAAAAGCACGGGTCGAATGAATAAACGTTCGCTTACCCAGCTCTGAGGGTTATTCATGGAGAACCCATTCAATGGGCTCGTCTGGAGAAAGTATTCCTTCTCCCCCTTTGTACAAGCCGGACAGGATCTTCACCAGATCCACGGCCGATCCTGGCCCCTTGCGGCCATGACGGGTGGCGTCGTTCTCCCCGTTGAAGTCCCACATGGGGTGGCCCCTATATTGGAGTGGCTGCACCCCTCACATAATGCACGTGGCCATGATTCCAGTCATGGTCAATCCGGAGTGGGCCAGTAGCCTAATCCGACCCATCATATAATGGACGCTCCCATCATCCTCCCGTTGAGGGCTCCGTGGGCGCCAACTCAGGCGTTTCTTCAAGGGGGCATTGCTGAACTCCGGGAGGCCGATCCAAACTGGATCCGGCAGAGGAGCGTCCTCCATATAGAACCATTCCGAAGGCCAATCTTCGGATGCCTTCTTCGGGCTGCCAGATGGATATCCGGTCCCGGCGATGCGCCATATTTCGGCTCCGCCCACTTGATATATCGACCCCTCGTGAGAACGGGGTACGAGGCAAAACAATCTCTTCCACAGTGCAAAATGGGGCTCGATGCCCAGGAACAGCTCGCAAAGAGCTACAAAGCCCGCTATGTGCAAAATGGAGGCAGGTGTAAGGTGGTGAAGTTGGAGTCCGTAGAACTCCAGGAGCCCCCGGAGAAACGGATGTATGGGAAATCCGAGTCCCCTTACTAAATAAGGGACAAAGCATACCCGCTCCCCTTTGGAGGGGTTGGGAACGCTCTCCGCCTGCTTTCCACCCCGGAAGGTGGCCAGTCCGGCCCGAACCGGAACCATGAAGGCTGGGGGAAGATATCCCTCGGTTTGGAGCGCCACTAGCTCACTGTGTGGAACTGAGCATCTCCCCCAATCTCCTGGCTTAGGGCTGGGAGCGCGAGAGGAGGAGCCGCGTCGACTGTCCATGATAGAATGGATTTTTGTCAGAGGCGCGTCGATGAGTACTTGCGGAAGGAGGATGGTGTGAGTTGGATCTAGATCCTCACCTCTCTTATAGGCGGCTCGTTCACACAGCTGGGGGGAGAAATGTAAAAATACCCTAGCTTTTCACATTCATACGACACATGGAAGAAGGCCATTATTGGGCGTAGAAGCCAAGGAGCGCAACATTTATGAGGAAGCCGGACACTATTCGACAGGAACATGAAGTTTGAAGGACAACCCGCCTTGCAACGCCGAAGACAACATATGCGCCGGGCTTGTCGTCATTGAAGCCTGGTTCGGGGGCTACTGAGGGAGTCCCGGACTAGGGGGTGTCCGGATAGCAGAACTATCATCATCGGCCAGACTCCAAGACTATGAAGATAGAAGATTGAAGACTTCGTCCCGTGTCCGGATGGGACTTTCCTTGGCGTGGAAGGCAAGCTTGGCGATACGGTTATGTAGATTTCCTACCATTGTAACCGACTCTGTGTAACCCTAGCCCTCTCCGGTGTCTATATAAACCGGATGGCTTTAGTCCGTAGGACGAACAACAATCATACCATAGGCTAGCTTCTAGGGTTTAGCCTCCTTGATCTCGTGGTAGATCTACTCTTGTAACACACATCATCAATATTAATCAAGCAGGACGTAGGGTTTTACCTCCATCAAGAGGGCCCGAACCTGGGTAAAACATCGTGTCCCTCATCTCCTGTTACCATCCGCCTAGACGCATAGTTCGGGACCCCTACCCGAGATCCGCCGGTTTTGACACCGACACTCCTCCTTTTGCTTAGCAAGCGCCCATTCCAGATCCTCAAAAGTAAAGGACTTGTCTTCCATGCAATCCGCACCCTTATCCTTCGGATCTGCAACAAGGGGAGTCTCATCGGGGTTCATCTCGCTCTAGGGCGGCTAAGCCACAAGAATAGAGCACGAGGCTCTGATACCAATTGAGATGATCGAGATGGACCTAGAGGGGGTGAATAGGTACAATTACAAATTTTAACTGTTACTTAGCAATTTTAGGCAATAATGCGGAATATAAAGTTGAGCCAAATATTGCAAGTGTGATGCGATGAGCTAAACAAGGTAAACAAGTAACACTAGAGGATAGTTAGCAAGCACAGTGTGATATAAGTAAAGACTAAAAATACAAGTAACCACAAGCAGGAACTTAGGGTTAGGGATAACCGCAACTCCGAGAGACGAGGATGTATGCCGATGTTCACTTCCTTGGAGGGAAGCTACGTCACCGTTAGAGAGGTGGATGTTACCACAAAGGCACACCAACGCCACGAAGGCTCACCCTATTCTCCCTTTGAGACAACACCACGAAGGCGTTTCTCAACCACTACTAGTAGATCTTGGGGTGATCTCCAAACCTTTACAAACTTTCCGGGGGTAATCACAATGAACGATTCCTCTCCGAGTTACTCCTACTGCCTAGGAGTCTCCAACCTCCAAGAGTAACAAGAACATTGGGTAAAGCTCAAGACTTGCTCAAATCACGAATTCCTTTGGTGCAAAGAAGAGGAAGGAGTGGATCTATCACTTGGACGGACAACTTCTCTGAAATGCTCTCAAATACCTTAGGGATCTAAGATTTGGTGTGTAAGGGTGAGAGAGAGAGAGAGAGAGTGAAATGTGTTCTAGGGTTTTCTCAAAGTGAACGGCCAACCCTCTCCTGAGTGGGAAGAGGGCTATATATAGTGTGGGTGCAAATATGGTCGTTGTAGTGTAAATTACATGCAAGGTCGGAAATCCGGGACATGGGCCGGACAGTTGCCCTGGCGTAGTGCATGTGAAGTGAGGCAGAAAGCACAAGACAGAATAGAGGGCTGGACATCCGGGGCATAGTCCGGACATCCGGCGTGGTTGGGAGTCCCGGACAGCCGGCAAATGACCGGACATCCGGTGAATACCCAGATTGAAGATGCTCTTTGGATAGAAGAGGCCGGACATCCGGGGTGAAGCCCAGACATCTGGTGTGGCTAGAAGTCCCAGACATCCGGGGTGAAGCCTGTACATCTAGAGAATTCGTGCAAACCTACTGGTGTCTGGACAACAGGGAGCCGGATATCCGGCGTTCGGCCCAGACATCCGGCCGGCAGCCCGGACATCCGGCATGAGAGCAAAGACAGAACATAGGCACCAGAATATTTCGTCTGACCCTAAGATTTTGAAGCTAGGAATCATTGTGGCATGAGCAAGTCCTTCACTAACCCTACCGATCCCCTCTTAATAGTGCGGGATCCTATACTCAAGAAATCAAATGATGCAATCTTTTTGATTGCTTGAGTATGCTTTGGGTAAAATCAACTTCGTATGCTCATGATCCACGCACATTTTGATGAACCGGAGACTAGCACGTGAGATTCACTTGACAAACATAGTTACTCCCCTACATGTATATTTTCATCAACATCAAAACGTGATGTAAGGGCAAGATTGCACTTTCACCAGCTCCTTCAAGGATCACCTCCATCAAAGGGGTCATGGCCGACTAGGCGGCTATAGCATCCCCATCAGCGATTTGGTACTGCACGAAATCGACTGATGCCTAAATCATTTGTAGGCAACTTACAAATAGCAAACACATTTCTGTTTTATGGGTTAACAGACAACAAGTTGAATTGAACATGATATATGTGCATAAAAAATAGCCATTTACCAAAGAAATGACAAGAAAAGTTAACTTATAATTCGGATATCCATTACTTCCAAAAAAGAATACATGTGTACAATAGCTTTGATCCAGTTACATAACTACAAATTAGATCATCAACAATCATACAGATCCAATGTGATGTGTGTGCGGTGTACACAGGCACAATTGTAATTGTTGCTAACGACCAAGTGCAAACCATTGGTCTGAACTTCTTATTTTTTAATAGTGTTAGCTTGTAGACCTGCCCATGCACCACCATATTCGTGGTGCACCTGACTGAATCCCCCTGATTGTGGGGTTGGGGTTTTTATGATAGCTTCAAATGTGGAGAAAATTGTCTGTAACTTTCACTTGGAGACGACTCTCATAAATCCGCTCCCAAACCTTGTCTTGTAAGATTAGCTCTCTTCCTATTAAATATCTTGGCTTTCCCTTGCACCACCCTAAAATTAGGAAAGAAGATTTTCAACCTATTGTTGATTAGTTCATAAAAAACACTATTGGCTAGAGAGGAAAACTACTAGCCCATAGTGGTAGAGTGACTTTGTTCCATCCCTGCCTGGCTAGCATCCCTACCTATATGATAAGTGATTAAATAACCTAAAAGGATTTCCTCTATGACTGATTCTCGGATGGCACATTGCTTTTTGGATAATTATGATGGACATCATAAATATCACCTTTCCATTGGGATCTCCTTTGCATTGTAAAAGAATTAGGGGTTTAGGCTTACCTAATCTTTTTGAAGTTAATCTCTACTTTTAGGCTCTTGGATTAAAAACCATAACCTGGATGATAATAAGCTTCGGAAACAAATTACTAATTTGAAGTATAAGACTAAATCTCTTAACATCTGTGTCTGCCCTAATAACAGTGATCTCTCCTCTTTGTGAAAATGGGTTTTGTGGGTTACTAAAGCTGAAAAAAATGGGTATCACTAGAACGTACGCGATGTTAAGAAGATTAAATTTTTGGATGATCTCTGGTTTGGTTATGCTAGTCTAGCTACCCAATTTTGGCACTTGTACATAACCTTACTATTGTTGATGTATGGAATGGATCCATCTTTAAAATCTCGTTTAGGAGGTGCTTTGACCAATAGCTCATGGATAAAGGGCTTGACTTAGCATAGCCAAGTCTTGTTTCTCTCATGATGAAGGTGTGCTTTGTTTGGCAACGTGAGTCCAACAAGGTTTATTATAGCAGTTATGTGTATAGTTTTGTTATTTTAGAGGGATTGTCCTAGTTCATATGAGTTGCGTCTACAAATTGGTTGTGCCACCCAAAATTTACATTTTTTGCGATTATTGGCCAACAAGAAATTTTCTACTAAAGATAATCTGGTTAAAGGGAAGAATGTGCCTGATCTATCTTGCTTGTTCTGTTGTGATAGAGAAACCTACTCTCATTTATGCTTTGATTGTGATGTTTCTGTTGAAGTTTGGATGCAATTAATGATGTTGATAATTTCAACTCGATTGCCTGCTGGTGGATTGGTAATTCTTCTCTCAAAATTGCAACCATTTTGAATTATCCTACCCTTTTAGTTCCGTGGAAAACTTGTAATGACATTATTTTCTTTAACTGTTCTTGTTGATCTGTTTTTAGTATTTCTTTCCCGGTGGAAAATTCTCCTAAATCAAGATCACAAGGAGTCCCCCAACGCTTCTATGGCCTGAACTTTCCTGAATCTATGCTCTTGCATGGTGCCACTACCCACTCGCCTCTTCTTTGAGTCGAGCCTCCGCACTAAGCTAGCATGATCGAGGTCCCCGTCATTATCATGTTACCCCAAGAACCGAATATCATAAGTACACTTGACGAATAACTCTCATTGGCATCGTAGTTCTGTTAACCGAATCTAGAGCAAAGGTAGCATGCTACTTGAACCTTTCTCCAGAGCAAAAGAAATTTATCAAGCTCATTCTCGGAAGCAATACTATGAAGAACTTCCATCCAGTTGGCAATGGACGTCACCAAGCTAATCAATTGCTTCCTTCTTGTAGCAAGGCGACATATATCAGGGCCCATCTATGCCACCAATATTCCATCCAACCATTTTTATTCTTCCAAGAAGAAGTCATTTCGTCGCCCCAATATAGATAGTACAACATGCCGCACACAAATCGAAGTGAATATGATCACACTATGTGGGAGTGCCCTTCCAAGGCATGTCAAGTTGATCACATACAAACAAAAACCTGGTTAATCTCAATGTTATGCTAAAGCACTGAACATGCATGCTTAATGTCAAGCCCCCATATTTCTTTGGGGGGGGGGGGTGCAGCTTCCAATTGACCATCCACTTCTGTTTACAATGTTGACATGCGCTTCTTTGTCCCCCGCCCAAAATGAAATTCCTTCTTGACGGTACATAAAGCCATCATTACCTTCTGCGGGGTAGCAAACACTGCTAGAAGTACCATATCAGAGGTCACACGAGGAAGTTACCCAGGTTCGGTGCTCCATGGAGGAGTAACACCCTACGTCCTTCTTTTGGTTTGTATTCATGATGGAGTATCTTGTGCGAGGGTTACAATGGGGGGTGATGTATGGCTACCGAGAGTATGTTTCTACAGGCGTAGATGCAATGGCTGGCCCTAGCCCTCACCTTATATAGGTGATGAGTGCTAGGGTTTTACATATGGCAGATCCAATCTCGCCTTCTTGACTTGCACCTCAAAATGATCCCTTGATGCTCATCCATGCTCCAGGATTCCCTCCTGTGGTCGGGCTTTTGCCGAGCTTCAAGGGCCCCGAGACGGTCCTACTGCCGGGCTTTCCACTAAGAGGCCACCCCCATGTATTGCACCTTGTCATTTCTAAGCCCATCAACCCTTCTTTGAAGCCCATCAATATGATCACACGAGGAAGTAGGTTGCAATAGAGCTCACCGTTACAAGCCTTTCAGCCCAGGAAAGAAGCTTTCCTTTCAAAGATTTCAACACCTCACTAAGCATCCTACTCTCCTCTGTGTAGATTATTGTACAAGCACTGCCCTGGGGATTGTTCTAGTGCTCTTTGAGGGGTAGTTGAGGATAGTAACCATACCTTCTTCAACTTCATCTTGACCCAATTTAGATGGGATCATCCACGACGTCACCAGGTGTGATTGGGATTCGACGTCCTTCGCAGACTTTCGTGCCCTTAGTGGTAGACTTTTGGATTTAGCGCATAGAGTTACGTGGTTGGGTTCTGCGAGTCCCATCGAAGGAATTTCCATTTAGCATCATGTTGACTGCCTATAAAAAATGACTATTCTTGTAGCTATGGAAGCAACTCAGCAAGATCAAGTACTGGTCGACCATTGACAACTTGATCCATCACCTCTGCGGTCATGTTGCAGTTCTAAGGGAAGGGAACAATGGCCATGATGATTGACTGGGTAATGTGTGTGTGTGTGTGTGTGTATGTGTGTGTGTGTGTGTGTGTGTGTGTGTGTTTGTGTGTGTGTGTGTGTTGGCTCTTGATCCAGGGGCCCACATAGGTTTGTGTGTGTACTTTTTATTTTTAGAAATTGTGTGTACTTCCATTTATCTTCTTAAACCTTGGAGTGGAGTGGTACATTGTGAGGGCTTCAGCTCGCTAAAGCCAGGCAATATGCCTTCCCTCTATTAGGATTGTACACGTAGAACAGCAGGCCAGTGACGAACAGCTACACCATGAGGCTACATCCAATTTCAAGCTTGGGCTCCTTCAGTTCAAGAAGTTCAAACAATCTTCGTTGCTAAAGCAGTAAAAACTTGGCAGGTTTCTGATAACATTGACATGTTTCTTTCAACTCTTATATGCTAGTTTAGTAATATATGATAAAATGGGACTTTTGTCGCCACTTGACATCACAATTTCGTCATGAAGATTTTATTGAACAGACATTAGAAAGTGACACTCACACGGTCCTATCCCTAGAACCTGATAAGTACGGAAATTCTACATCCACAGGACAACTTACAATCTTATTTCATTGGTCTGCCGTGCCGTACATTGCTTGATTTTCTTATTAGACGTTGAAACTTGGTGGTTGACAATTGCTAAGCCCTAATTTTTTTTAGAGAAAAGGCAGGAGCCCGACTTTATAAATAAAGCCACCAGGCAGAGTACATCACCAGCACCCGACACCCAAACAGAGTTTAAACACCAAGGAAGTTAAGTAGCATTACAAGGCCACCAGCCTCACATGGCACGCAGGCCAGCATAGAACTAGATAACGTAAAAGAGAAGATCAGGAAGCCGTCCTCAAAGATCGCCGAAGAAGGGCAGACGCCGTAGATTTCATCTTGGATTGCATGGCGTCGAAAGCCTGGAGGTCCCCCTCTTTAGTCAATAATCTCCACTGCTGCAAAAAACCATTGGCTTTAAATAAGCAATTGACAGGGTTAGCCGGAAAGATACGCTCAATCGAGAACTTATTCCTAGTAGTCCACAACGACCACCCTATCGCAGCCCAGCCAACTAAGAAAACCCTTTTAGGTTGTCCAGATAAGAGATTGACACACTGCCTCAGGTCTTCAAAGGAGGAGGGGAACCAATTAACATGCAGCCAAAGTCTGATGCAGCACCACATAAGTTTCGCTAAGGAGCAATGAAAAAAATATGTTCGGTGTTCTCCAGCGCCCCACATAACCCGGCCCGTTCCTTTTCTTAATCTGGTCAGCCGCCGGAAGCTTACCGCGAACAGCTTGCCAAAGAAAGATCTTGATCTTAGGTGGGATTCGAGCCGACCAGATATCTTTGAACTTGACCGAGTGTCCACCAGGGATAAGCTTAGAATAGGCCGATTTAACCGAGAAGCGCCCCGAGGAGGAAAGGGGCCACACCACGGAGTCCTCTTCCTCCGAGAGCAGGGGGGAGCAAGCAGTAAGGCGCTGCCAATCTTCCAACTCTACAGGGGAAAGAGAACGCCGAAAATCTAAAACCCAACCCTTAGCCGAGAGCTCAAAGATAGAAATCTCAGCATCATCACAGTAAGAGAACAAAGCCGGAAAAGCAACCGCCAGCGTGGAATCCCCGACCCACCAATCAAGCCAAAACCGAGTGGACTTACCGTTCCTGACAACAAACTTGACAAGGGACCGAAAATCGGCCGGACTTTAACCAGTTGACGCCAGAATTGAGACCCACCAGAAGCAGGAGCAAACATAGGGCTCAAGGAGGGGAAATATTTAGCTTTTAGGATCGAGAGCCAGGTCGGAGGTTCCTCAAGAGTCATTATCTTCCACCACCATTTGATCAGGAGACAGTTATTCATAACCCGCGTATTAATAATGCCAAGGCCCCCTTTGTCCTTGGGGCGACATATAGTGTCCCATCTGACAAATCTATATTTGCGTTTATTATCCGTAGCATTCCAGTAGAAAGCACCCCTATGCTTGTCGAAACCAGAATGAACCCCATTAGAAAGAAGATAGAAGCCCATCAAGAACATTGGGAGTGAAGAAAGACAAGAATTGGTAAGGGCGACCTTGCCCGCTTGCATATTATATCGACCTCGCCAAGGTAATACTCTGTTGCCAACTTTGGTGACCACCGGGGCGAAGTCTTTCGCCAGAAGCTTAACCGGTGGGCCACCCGCTAAGCCCTAATTAGCAGAGAGAATTTTGGGAATCATTGACATTTTGTATTAGCCGACATTTTCCTGCAAGGACAGGACATGATAGCTCAGTATGCTGCAATCTGGTTGAGTTGAGCAAATTCAAAGAAGTGAGTTGAGAAAACTTCTGCATGGTTTTGATTGTGGTTCGATCTATTGCGATATGACATGCTATCTACTTACTACAACAACGAAGACTAAACCGATATCAATGTTCTTCAAACGAACAAGAATAGTTAGAGTACATTTTCTAGTCGGAGGTACACACAAATAATAAGCGTGGTTGAAATAAAAGATTCATTTCGCTAATAATACTGAACAAATGAATATGTAAATTTGTGTTCATTATTTGTAGTGCTCTTTCGAACTAGATCTGTTTGGGAGTTGGGATTTGCATTGTCCCCATTAAAGGAAGCAAACTATCTTCAGTTTATCCCTTGTGCGGAGGCTTGAGATAAACACATGGAGGAGGTGGAGATGATCTGACTTCTCGGCATTATTAGCATTCCAAGGTTTGTCATTTTGCGTTGAATAAAGAGAGGTTTATGCTCTGATGCCATGGTTATAAGTTGACTCCTTTAATGTTAAACATCCACTTGCCATTTTCGTGTATATTATATATGGAGCCGGTGAGTTTTCAGCTTTGATAATTTAATTTAACTGTACGGAATCAGATCTAACGTGTAGGTCCCATGCGATGCAACCAAGAGATGATTAAAGAAGTTTGTGTTGGTGACATCTCAAAAAATTCAATGCTTGATGCAAACATTGACCTTCGTTGGTATAATAGCTGTTGCGTGTCAGTGCGAACTACCGGGATGATATTGTTAGTGAATCCAAATCGTCAAAGGTTAGGCTATCGTCATTCCCGGTATACAATTATATGAGGGCTGCTGTTTCATTTGCTCACTCTTTTTTAACAGTTATTTTACCACTTTGACTTTTAGGATAACTGTAACATTGTACACTTCAGGGAGGTTTAAATACATTGTGTGAGAGCGAACCTATTGGATGTACAGTTATCCTTGAAATCAAGTAGATATGACTTCAGATGAGTCCTATTCAAGATATGGTTCAGTTTGCGCTAAATTGGTGTATATGTTTGTAAAAATGTGTTCAATGCACATGCATCCTTGTCATGCACAAAGTAAGCAGCAGCTAAATGATGGTCTACAAATTCCTTTCTTTTCTTACCAGATTCAGGATATATATTGCGGTCAGGGTTATGCTTTGATCTTGCCCATCATGAGAAGCTTCTGTGAAATAATTCTATTTAGTTAAAAGTGATTTGGCAAACATTAAAAGATTGAAATATCAGCAAGCCACAGATGGTTTAGCTAACAGCATGAGTTCTAACTTTGTTTTCATACTGTACTGGATAGTCACCTTGGCCACTCCTCTCTGGTATGCAATTCCCGCATACTAAAAGTTCACAACCACTGAAAGTGGCACATACTAAATTTCGCTAAGGTCACAAAATGATCGATGATTGAAAGCAAGACTCCCCTTGATATATGCTCAGAAAAAAAAAGGAGGATTGAAAAACCAGACTCTATGACTATGTATACAACGGGCACCCATTTGGTCAATGGTGTGAGATTCTATCATGGACGCCACCAGATCTAGTCTATTCAAGACACATGGTGTAGATATATAGTCAAATAGGACATTTGGATATATAGTCTCCGACTGCTACAGCCAGAGTATCAAATTCTAGATTAATCTTTGTGGACTATCGAGTCATATATACCAACTGCTACCTTTTAAGATATATTCTGCTCTTTGAGAATTTCAGTCAAGTAGGAATGTGGGATACAGCGTATTTTTGCTTCGATGATTGCCAGAAACAAATTGTCATTATTATTGGTGACCTGTCGTGAACTGTATTTGAGAATGTTGAGCTAATAAATAACCGGAACCTCAGACTCGCAAGAGAATTATGTAATGGGTGACATTGAGTCTATGACCATACGATCGACGCCACTTGCAGTGGAACAGTTCATGAGAAATGAACACGTCTTCTCATCAACTCGACCACCTACAATGAACCTACATAATTCCAATACCGAGAATTCTAAAGTTCAGAAACTAGCAGCGATCTTGACTGTCGGATGCACTTGCGCACATTTTAATGGGCAAAAAGGAAACACAATCAATAGATGTGATAGGTCGGCACATGCTAGTTGAGGACTCCCAATACTGTGTACGCGACAGAAGTTGATGGAAGAATACAAAAACAGGCATGTATCGTGGGGTCATGGCATGGGTAAGAGACTTGCTCGCAGTTAAGCAACAGGTTTGAAATTGGATGATTAATACCCCAAATTTCTCAGTTGGCTGCCTACTTAATTTTTTGCCCTCCTATGACAATGAGTAGCCTTTCCCTTGCCCCCATGTCGATTGTACTGTTGCCAGGCTCCACTTGTTGACGTTATGGTTGAAAATCTCGGCCCCAGAAGCCGCCGCATGATGCATCGAGGTCGATAGAGGAATCAGTATTGTAATTTATAGGATACTCGGTACACTTTTTTTTTCTGGAACGAGGTTAATTATCAGCAAAGAAATTCCAAATTTAATTGTTCATAAATTCGACCCCTCAACTCTGCCTTAATTTTTCTCCGAAGTGTTGCTTTCTGATCTGTACTTATCCTACAACGAGTCTAGGACACTTGCATGTTAGGAAGCCAACAAGGGCACAGCTAATCTCCGATGCTAGCATAAAAAATTAGTTCATGTCACATAAGCATGACATAGCTTGGGCGTCAACTTGAAGCTTCCCTCTCATCATTGCTGGCACTTACTGAATTAATTAACTATCAAGGACACGTTCTTTCTGTCATGTCAATGTGCTCGTGTGATCGATCTGTTCTCCATGGAGGACCCAACCACCCTATGGGTTCTACTATTGCCAAACCCTTGGTGACCTAAACTCTTGGAGTATATTTTATAGGGATTAACTAAGCTAGATATAGGCTCCTACAAGATCACCATGTAAACTTTCTGATATGATGACCACCAGTTAGATATGTCACCATTTGAGTAACCGACTGAGTTGCAGTATAGGCATCACTAAAACCATTTTAATCTTATCATGCTCACATTCTTGCTAGCTTTCATTTGATACCATGTGCATTCAAAGAAATAGAGGCCATAGCTGCATCTGAACAAGCAATCAGCCGTCCTAACTTTATGTATCTAATACCTTCTGATTCTGTTTCCTCTTCTTTGCAAACGCACGTGTCTCACTGATTAGGGTTTCTTATATAAATATACAGAAGTAGCTAGTCAAGTACAATGCAATTCTTCCTTTAGAACAACTACAAACTAGGATTCATTCGCATAAGCAACATAAGTAGTCCCTTGTTTCATGTGCATAAGGACTAGGCTCTATAGGTATCTCTGCCTAATAATAAAATGGCGATCACTTCTGGTCGTATGTCGTCGGTGTTTTTGCAGAAAGTCTCTGTATTTTTTGATATTCAACCGACAATCCTAGTTTAAGAGGCAAAATGAAACGTTATTTGAATTTTACACAAAACACCCTACACTTTCAGTTAATCAACCTGCAGTTCACTCTTAAGTGACAAATTGAAACTTTTTTGCATTTTTACAGAAAACGCCATGTCTTTTATGCTACTTAACCCACAGTCTACATACAACAAATGTTTTTTTTAAAATATACATATATTTTAAACCATAGCTCCAATTTTAACATGTTATATATGAAATCTGATTAGGAAAATGTGTATAATCTAAATATGATGTTATTTTTACCTCTTAACCATTTATAAAATGCTATTTAGGGTGCAACCTTAATAAATAGCCCACAAACAAATTGGAGACGAAATAAATGTAGCAAAAGAAAAACCTCATCATATGCCACGAGAGAGACGACTTATGATTGACCACATTCAAGCGTATTGTGGTTCTATAAGCACTATGATCATCGTATGCGAGATGCGATGACGGACAAATGGAACACGATGGGATGTCATGTTGAAATAAAGAACATGAACCTACTGGTTTCTTGACGCATGATTATATAGGTTACGGGCATGTGGTATCTTTTTCTCCCGTTACAACGCACAGGCTCTCTTGCTAGTATAATATTCGTAGATAAACAGGTAGTTAGATACTTGGTGAACTCACATACATAGAAAACTGAAACAAAAGGATATAGTCAACTTAAAGGGTGAATCTGCATTCAATTGAACATGGTCACCGTACAATTGGTATTCTAGGGCCTACAGGTCAAATTATTGCTCTACACAGCTAATCACCATGTTCACCTCTAACGTCAAGATATTATGAGTTGAGGTTCCTTTATAGGAAAGAAGAGCTGACTTCTGGATCCTGATCCACAGGCATGAATGCATACTACCATAGTACCAATTTTCTATGTCTCGTTGTAACAACTTGCAAGTTATCTTTCCTTCTTCCAAGTCAAATGAGTATATATGCACATGTGACGATAAGAAAAATATCAGAGATTAAAACATAATCAACTTGCCACTATAAGTATGAAATAATACTGGTTGTAAGCAGAAAGATCCAACCAACTAATGTGTTGAATTAGTAATGCCACTTGTTATGTAGGAACACTAGTAGAAAACAAGGCTTTGGTTAAGGCCAGGATAAGGGCATTAATCCCGGTTCACTCACGAACCGGGACCAAAGGGTCCATCAGTCCCGGTTCGTGAGGCGAGGGCGGTGGCCGGGCCTCGGGGTCCATTGGTCCCGGTTCGTCTGACACTTTTGGTCCCGGTTCCAGAAACTAATTGGGACCAATGTGCCTCGCTGCTGGCCCAGCACCTTTAGTCTTGGTTGGTAGCTGGAACAGGGACCAAAGATTGTCCTTCAGTCCCGGTGTTAGCCACAAACCGGGACTAAAGAGAAGCATATATATACCCTCGCCCCTGCCTTCTCAGTGCTCTGTTTTTTTGGCCGGTCATGCGGGAGAGGTGTGCGTTGCTCTAGCTCTCACCTCCTATGCATACGAGGTGTTCGATGAAATGCCCGAGCCACACTTAAGCATTCTCCTCTCCAAGCTCGACCGCCAAACTCCATTTTCCTCAAGATTTGTCTAGGTTTGGTGGTCCGTCCTGTCACGTTGCCATCCTCACCGCCATCGATCGCTCACGCCGATCTCGTCGCTGGCACAACCGTGGCGAGCCTCTTGTTCTTATCTTCTTTCTAAAAATAATTCTTACTTGTATGATTTAGATAGATACTTGTATAATTTTCGTACTTTTGTTATTGTTTGCTATTGTATAGTGCCACGGTTTTGGTATCCGCCTTCGTCGGCCCTCGTCATTTATGATTCGGATGTGGTATATTATCTTTTATAACTATTTGTTTCATTTAGTGTTTATGACAATTATGCCGACTAAAGTGACATAGATGTTTTTATTTAGGAGGTATGTGAACAGGAAATTCCAACCGACCCTCTTGTCGAGAGGTTAACTTTAGTTAAAGAAACAATTACTTGAAGAAAAAATTGAAAAAAAATTGAGGAGGAGAAGATGGAATTGGAGTTGCATGTTGTGGATGTCGTTGATGATTACAAGATCAATATGGATGCAATGCGCTTGAAGATTAGAAACATTAGAAAATATGACATTCATACTGAGTCTTGGTATCATTATGCCGTTGGATGTCGTCGATGATCACAAGATCAAGATGGATGCAATCACATTTGTTGTTACATTTAAATGTTTTACATAGTTTCAATGTATGTTTTAGTTACATGCTCTAGAGAGCTATATGTTGTTCAATGAGAACTATGTATGAACTTTATGTATTTATTTTTTCAGTAATAACATTTGATCACTACTGTACTTTGGTTTTAGTGTGATGATGAACTTCTATTAATTTGGTCACTTCTATATTCATGATGTTCTGTAATGGTTTTCGACACACTTAATTATATATAATGCACGCAGATGAACAGACAATGGATGTACGGTGATAGACGAACCTCCGAGTACATTAAGGGCCTGCATAATTTTCTTGAACTGGCTGAGGCAAACAAGGAGAATGGTTTTATGTGTTGTCCATGCCCTATCTGTGGGAATACAAAGTTTTACTCTAACTTGAAAACCCTTCACATCCACCTGCTTGAGAAGGGTTTCAAGCCACACTATAATGTTTGGACCAAGCACGAAGAAAGAGGGGTTATGATGGAAGACAACAAAGAAGAAGAGGGTGATGAACTATCCGCCTCCTGAATACGGTGATGCTGCATCGGGGGAAGATGAAGATCAAGAGGAACCAGACGATGTGCCTTATGATGATCTTTGTCGGGTCATTGTTGATGCAAAGAGACAATGCCAAAGTGAAAGGGAGAAGTTGAAGTTCGATCGCATGTTAGAGGATCACAAAAAGGGTTGTACCCAAATTGCAAAGATGACAACACAAAGCTCGATACCACACTGGAATTGCTGCAATGGAAGGCAGACAATGGTGTATCTGACAACGGATTTGGGAAGCTACTAAAAATAATGAAGAAGAAGCTTCCAAAGGATAACGAATTGCCCGACAGTATGTACGAAGCAAAGAACATTCTATGTCCTCTAGGATTGGAGGTGCAGAAGATATATGCATGCCCTAATGATTGCATCCTATACCGCGGTACGTACGAAGATTTGAACGCATGCCCGGTATGTGGTGCATTACGGTATAAGATCAGACTAGATGACCCTAGTGATGTTGAGGGCAAGTGCCCCAGGAAGAGGGTTCCTGCCAAGGTCATGTGGTATGCTCCTATAATACCACACTTGAAACGTTTGTTCAAAAACAAAGAGCATGCCAAGTTGATGCGATGGCACAAAGAGGACCGTAAGAAAGAGGGAAAGTTGAGAGCACCCATTGACGGGTTGTAGTGGAGAAAAATTGAGGGAAGGTGGGGGGACTTTGCAGGTGACGCAAGGAACGTACAGTTTGGGTTAAGCGCAGATGGCATTAATCATTTTGGGGAGTAGAGCAACAATCATAGAACATGTCCCGTGACTCTATGTATCTATAACCTTTCTCCTTGGTTGTGCATGAAGTGGAAGTTCATTATGATGTCAGTGCTCATCCAAGGCCCTAAGCAACCCGGCAACGACATTGATGTGTACCTAAGGCCATTAGTTGAAGAACTTTTATAGTTGTGGAACGGAAAAGGTGTACGTGTGTGGGATGAGCACAAACAGCAGGAATTTGTCCTACATGCGTTGTTGTTTCTAACCATCAATTATTGGCCTACTCTCAATAACCTTTCATGACAGACAAACAAATGATACCATGCATGCACACACTTTTGGATGACACCGAAAATATATATTTGGAGAAATGCGGGAAGACTGTGTGCCTGGGACATCATCGATTTCTTCCGACCAACCATCAATGTCAAAAGAAAGGAAAGCATTTCAAAGGCGAGGCATATCACGGAACAAGCCCACCCTCCGTACTGGTGAACACATACTTGCTATGGTCAATGATTTACAAGTAATCTTCGAAAAGGGTCCAGGCAGACAATCCGTTCCTAATGATGCTGAGGGACGCGCACCCATGTGGAAGAAGAAAATCTATACTTTGGGACCTACCCTATTGGAAAGACCTAGAGGTCCGCTCTTCAATCGGCATGATGCACGTGACGAAGAATCTTTGCGTGAACCTGCTAGGCTTCTTGGGCGTGTATGGGAAGACAAAAGATACACCAGAGGCATTGGAGGACCAGCAACATGTGCACGAAAAAGACGGCATACATCCAAAGCAGTATCTGATACGTCTCCAATGTATCTATAATTTATGAAGTATTAATGCCATGTTTACAATAGTTTTATATGATTTGGTATGATTTGATTAGAACTAACCTGGACTGACGCTGGTTTTAGTAGAACTATTGTGGTGGTGTTTTTGTGCAGAAATAAAAGTTCTTAGAATGGGCTGAATATCAACGGAGATTTTTTCTGAAAAATATAAAAAATACTGGAGCAAAGAGTTACCGGAGGGGAGTCCGTGGGCCTCACGAGGGTGTAAGGCGCGCCCACCCCCCCGGGGCGCGCCCCCTGCCTCATGGACTCCCTATGGGGCCCCCTGACTTGTTCTCGATGCCAACCTCTCCTATAAATCCCCAACCTTCTAGATCTTGACCTAGATCGGAAGTTCCGCCGCTGCAAGCCTCTGTAGCCACGAGAAATCAATCTAGCACCATGCCGGAGGGGGCCATTATCACCGGAGGCCATGGAGGAGGATCCCGGAGGGGCCATCATCGTCATGAAGGCAAAGGACCAGAGGGAGAACCTCTCCCCATCCAGGCGAGAGGCCATGGAGGAGGAAGCACAAGGGGGAGGACCTCTCCTCCTCTCTCTCTCTCGGTGGCGCCAGAGTGCCATCGGGAGGGGAATCATCGTCGTGGTGGTCGTCTTCATCAACATCACCATCATCATCACCATCCTCATCTCTTTTACGTGGTCCACTCTCCCGCACCCCGCTGTAATCCCTACTTGAACATGATGCTTTATGCCGCATATTATTATCCAATGATGTGTTGCCATCCTATGATGTTTTGAGTAGATATCTTTTGTCTTTGGGTTGATTGATGATCTAGATTGGTACGAGTTGTATTTTTTATTTTGGTGCTGTCCTATGGTGCCCTCCGTGTCGCGCAAGCGTGAGGGATTTCCGCTGTAGGGTGTTGCAATATGTCCATGGTTAACTTATTGTCTACGTTGTGTGAGTGATTGAAACACAAACATGGATAAGTGGGTCATGGTGTATGGGAATAAAGAGGACTTGATACTTTAATGCTATGGTTGGGTTTTACCTTAATGATCTTTAGTAGTTGCGGATGCTTGCTAGAGTTCCAATCGTAAGTGCATATGATCCAAGAAGAGAAAGTATGTTAGCTTATGCCTCCCCCTCATATGAAATTGCAATGACGACTACCGGTCTTGTTAACAATTTCCTAGGATAATTCCGCACACGATCCATCATTATTCCACACTCGTTATTTATAATATCTAGTAATATATTCTAATTTTATGATAACAATACCTACTTTTATATTTTAGCTCTCCGATATCATGCAAAGTTATCCTCTTCATACCCACAACGTAGTTTTATTTCTCGTTTCTAGTTGGAAGCAAGCGTTCGGTGTACGTAGAGTCGTATCAGTGGCAGATAGAGCTTGAGAGAATATTGATCTTACCTTTACACTACTGGAATCAGCTTCTTTGCCATCCGCTACTACATCTTGAGCTTGCGTCGGTTTTCCTTGAAGAGGAAACACTACTAGGGAAAACCTTATACACATAATGTTACCAGTAGCGCTGTACAAAATCAAACGCTGCTGCTACTTAGTAGCAGCGCACGTAAATAAACCGCGCTACTGCTATGGCTTTACAGTAGCGCGTACAAGCGAAATGCGTTGCTGCTATATTTGACCTGGGCGCACATGGCTAGCCCAACCTAGCAGTAGCGCGTATACTGGCACAGCGCTATTGCTACTATCCTTAGCTGTAGCGCGCTTACGTGTAAGGCGCTGCTGCTAACGGAAATAAAATAAAGTGAAAAACAAGTAGAAAATAAATGAAAATGACAGAAATAGAAAAAGGAGAAAGGAAAAAAATAAAATGTAAAGAAAAATAAAAGAAAAAAGGGAAAAGGAGAAACGAATAGCAGTAGCGGGTTTCAGGAAACGCGTTGTAGCTAACTTAGCTATAGCGTGTTTCAGAAACGCGCTTCTGTTACGTTTCACTTAAACAGCGGTTCCCTCCCCCCGCCCCCTCGGCCACCACACTTCTTCCCCAAATCCCTCGCCCTCGCTGCCGTCTCCCCAATTCGCTGTCGCCCCACTTCGCCGCCGTCTCCTGCCGGCGTGGACGCCCGCAACCTCACCATCTCCCCCCGAGGCCGCCGTCATCCTCACCGCCGCCGCCCGAGGCCGCCCTCAACCACACCGCCGCCGCTCGAGGCTGCCCTCGACGTCACCGTCGGTGCCCTCCACCTCACTGCCGCCCGAGCCCGCCCAGGACTGCCGTTGCCCGTGCCCGAGCCCGCCCTCTCCGCCCCTGCCTCCGTCACCGAGCACCTCCCCGCCACCGTCTCTCCACTCTCTGTAAGTCCCTCACCGCTCCCCCCGACTCCTCTCTCTCTGCATTTTAGAGAAAAAATTAGTAGAGCAAAAGTTTGTTTATAGCAAAAAATTTAGTTTAGAGCAAAGGATATTAAGTAGTAGATGTTAGAGCAAAAATTAGTTTAGAGCAAAAAAATTCGTTTACAACAAAAGTTAGTTAGGGCAGTAGGGTTTAATTAGGGTAGATGCTGCTTGTATAGTATATAGTGATACTAGTAGATGTTAATTAGGTTAGGGCAATAGTGGTACTAGTAGATGTTAATTAGATGTTTTTCAGTTAGGACACTAGAGTTTTGCTAGGTTAATTAGGTTAGTAGTGCTGCTAGTAGTAGTGGTACAGTAGGTTAATTAGGTGATGTTAAATGAATAACCTAAATGAATGAAATTAGTAGTTAACTGAAATTTTTTTCCTTTCATCATTATAGAGCACTAAAGTTAACTGAATTTTGTTCTATTAGTAGTTAAATGAATTTTCTTCTACACTTTGTTTTTGAATTAGCTTGTGAAATTTGGACATGTGGTTGCTCGTGTATATTTGGACATGTGTTGCGGTGTCGAAGAGGGATATTTGAACACTGTTTCCAGGGAATGATGCTGAGTGGCCTATGTTTTGCCGGAATGTTGATTCATTTCTGTTCCGGCAAATTTCAGGTTCTTGATTTGTCCACTTTTTAGCAAAGGTCATGCCGAAATTTTCCGTGAATTTCGGCATGACTTGTGCTACAAACTAGGACATATCGAGTGCCCGGGATTTGCCGCACCAGGAAGGAGTCAACATTCCTGCAAAACAATAGGCCTTTTTTATGTCATTATTCATTTTATTAGGTCTAGAATTAATTGACTTGATTTAATCATAGGAAACATGGCTAGCAACGATGAAGGACAGGGTTCTGGTGAATGCGTCGACGTCTACCGGGCGGCAAACGAATTTTTTAGCCTTACCGACAATCAACCGATGTTGTTGCTCGGCCCACCGGTGGCATCGGGTACTGAGACCGACATGCAGACCGGTGCTGAGACTGAGACCGGCGCTGAGACTGAGACCGGTGCTGCCTCGGGGAGCGGAGCCGGTGTAGAACCGAAAGCAAAGAGGCAACGACTTCCTAACAAACTCAGGACTACTAGACTAGTGGTCACGGAGGTGGACGACGGTATTTTTGAGCCAAAGGCGCCCGAGGAAGCGCGTCGATGCTACGGCAATCAAATAGGCTTCATGGTACGGACAACCGCCACCATCAACGATGAGAAACTACAGAAGATAGAAAATATGAGGAGCTCCCTCCTAAAGAAGTTTCACCAGATATTCTTGTTCCCGGGCCGGAATGAGAAGGATTATGAAGATCTAGACGAGGACCCGTCAATGAAGAAGATAAACAAACACGCCATGACCAAGTTTAGCGACGCATTGGCCGCCTGGAAAACTCGAGTGAAAGCAAGGATCATCGACAAGAAGGAACCCTACTTCGAGATTGTAAAGGATAATCCGACAATCACGGAAGACCAGTTTCAAATATTCAAGGAGGCTTGCGAGGCCGAAGCTGCCAAAAAAAAGTCTAAGTACATGAAGGGGCTTCAAGAGAGGAACATTGGGAGCCACCACCTCGGAAGCCGTGGTTACGGCGGAAAGAGGTCCAAATGGGCCAAGGAGGACGCGGAAGCCGCGAGTCTGGGCATCCCAGACCCCTTGGAGGATTTCACCGTCCCGCAGGAGCGTGACGTCCTGAGGGCCCGGCACCGTTGGGACCCAGTGAAGAAGGTTTATGAGACAACACCGGTCATTACGGAGTTCATGAGACTGCTGGTAATTTTAGTTTCTGATCAATTCGACTGCACAGTTAGTCATATTTGGAAACGGTCCTTGTGCCTTTTGCAGAGAGAGCAGCACCGGATTGCGGCCGAAAGCGACTCGCCGTCTGAGGCATTGGCGAGGCCCAAGTGGGACACTCCATTCAACCAGGCGTTGAACATATTGAAACAACAGCCTGTGGATACTCGACCGTCATATGGATGCCTGCACGGTGTCGGAGACGGCGCCACGTGGAAGAAGTACTACCGTGAGACCACGAAGGAGAGAAAGGAAAGACGGAGGTTAACTGACGAAAACATCGACAAGAAGGTTGAGATTGCGGTTGAGAAGAAATCATCTCAGACAGTCGCAACAGCGGTAGCTGCCGCAAAACAGGTGGTTGCAGATTTGTCTACTTCCTTGGTGACGGGCGTTTTCACTTGGACAAGGCAAAATCCAGAAAAAAAATGCAGAGGACTTTCCCCTTGCTGACTTCTTGGGAGCACCTGCTCCCACACCGGCTCCCGCACCTGCTCCTGCACCTTCTACCGCACCGGCTCCCAAACCTACTCCCACACCGGCTCCCGCACCAGACATGCTCGGTGGTGCTTCGTCTTTGGCTAAGCTCGACGCCCTCACGGTATCTGTCACACCGGCCCCCTTCAATATAAATGTATAATCTCCCGTTTTCGTTGCCTTTCGGATGTATCACGTCGCAGACTTTTCTTTGCAGGCCGACGAAACCCCGTGCACCATATTGTACACCATCGGCGACCAGAAGGTGGACATGGGGAAGGCGACGATAATGGAGCCGAAGGAACCATTGTTCCACAGCCGGCCGATCCCCCCGAACGTCTTCAAGATTTCCGTGGCCAGTGTTGAACCAGGCCACGAGAATTTGCCTCCTCCAATACTACTGGTGGATGACGAGGAGACACAGCGGCGGCTTGGTGATTGTTGCAATGGGTGGGTCCTGTTGTGGCCAAAGATTTTACTTCATATAGAGGCGGTCGGGAGCACACCCATGAGCACGCAGCCTCAGCAAGGTATGAACATCAACACCCCACCTACCCAATTAGCGTCGGGTGTCGGGTTGGGTGATAGCGGACGGGGTAAGGAGGAGGCTCCATTAGTCGCTGATGACGTCGCCATGGATGAGGATGAGGATGAGGTGGCGCTGAACAATATGTCTATACTGGCGCCTCCTCAGGGTTTGAGCGTCATGAGTCGGTGCGTGAATTGCTGTCTCAATGTATTATGGACGACCTTCCGGTAGTAAAGAAGTCTAGGAAGAGAGCGAGGAAAGGCAAAAAAGTTGATTCTATGATCCAGCCGCCTCAGCAGCCTCGGCTTCAGGACCGTATAGATATCCCCGATGCGGATAAATGGCATATCCCCGGTCAACGAATCCTACATGCAACAGCGCTACAGGCCAGATTCGGCGATCTAAGGAGACTTCATGACGATGTGCTGCAGGTAGAGAAAGTCCTCATCGCCTCGATAGATCTAGGATACCCACTCTACGTGGTTAACGTTCCGCGGCAAATGTCGTACGTCGACAGCTTCCCCGCGGATAAGTTCTTCCTCCGATTCGATTACATATTCGACATGTTTCACGTGAAGAAGCTGGATTTTACGTTTGTCCGCCTTTATGCCTTGCAGATGAACTACATCATCGGGCTTGAGCAGATATCTCATATCTGTGTCGCTGACCCGTACTACATGCACGAGGGCTTCTTGGGAGTCTGCATAGAGCACCGTGTATACGCGAGGGAATCATCGTCAATTTCATGCTCGCCAATAAGGACAAGGGGGCGATTCTCATGCCTTATCATCCCGTGTAAGTCATACGCGCTGCTATCCTTCCTTCGATTTCAATCATTCATTTGCACGGTGGAGGCTAAGTAATTTGAGGTGTACTTATTTTGTGCAGCGGCGGGCGCGCCGTCCTCATCATCCTATACCCCCGATTCTCCCACGCTCTTTACTTGGACTCGTCGAAGAACATTCACAAAAAGGATTACACCCACATCAAGGATGTTCTCGACAGTTCTATGTTTTACTACCAAGCAAGGGGTGGAGAGGTCAGGGATAAGAAGAGAAGGGGCGACACGGTCGCCTTCGGCCATAAGACCGACTTCTGCTGCATCCAGCAACCGAACAATTCTCTTAATGATGGATTCTATGTCCTACACCACATGCTGGAGTACAGACGGGATCAACAGAACCTTCGCATGTCACCTAGATCCGGCGATGCCCATATTCTGCAATGGGCAAAGAACGTAGGAGATATCAAGGATCATCGACTTCAAGCTGAGTTCTATCACATCCAGCGTGAATTTGCCCAAATCATCATGAAAGAGGTCGTCCAAAAAACAGGGATGTTCTACGAAGAAGGACAAATGTCGCGGGAAGATGTCCAAACATGGATAGCCTCTCAGCGTCTCGACATGAAGCTTTTCACTAAGCTCGAGGACTATCTCCCTGACCTCGATGGATGGCACGACATGTTGGAGTGATTGTCTATATATGACAATGTGTCCGTTTAGTCCATACTTTCTGTATGACAAAACTTTGAGTTATGCGCGGTGAAACTTTATTTGTGATGTAATTAAGCCGTCCTCCTCCTCGACTAGCGAAGATCACTCTAGTTAGGGCATTTTGGGTACGATGAACTTTGTTATTTATGCTTATGATATGTTGTTTCTATTTTTGCCAAGTTTGTCTCTTTCTGTTGCTCAACTATATATGTTGCATATTATCGACTCATGTGACGATGCAGGTGCATAGATCATCGATGGCGAAGAAGTGCTATGCCAGGAGTATATATACGACGAGTGGCCGGAGTGTCAGGCCCAGGTGTACCGGTTTCTGGTTTCCTAGCAACAGGCAGTAGTTAGTTTAGGTTCACGCTAATGCGAGAGAGGGATACGAACTCATCTACTCAAAGTGATAGCTCTTCTCGCGTATACCATTGTTTAGATGGATGACGATGTATTTGCAAGTAATTGAGGACTTGTATCGCTATTTTCGAGATGATGACGAGAGACCACTTTGTGTTGGATGATGATTATGATGATGACATGATTTGATGAGACTAATTGTATGTATATGCTATGACTACATTTGTATGTGTATGATATGCTAAAGATTATTGTATAAAGCCTATTCAAATACAAAACAAATACAAAAAAAAATATGCAGGAAAAAAACTAATAAAACTAGTAGTAGCAAGGGGGGAAATTTAGCAGTAGCGCCGCATTACCAGTAGCGCTTCCTGGTAAACATCACTGCAGATAATATCAGCAGCGCCCTTTTCTAAACAGTGCTACAGCTATTCATGTATAGCAGTAGCGTGGGACAACAGGCGCTACTGCTATACGTTAGCTGTAGCACCTTATTAGTAGCGCCTGTCCCCGCGCTACTGAGAGGCCCAAAACCCGCGCTGCTGCTAGGCTTTTCCCTAGTAGTGAAAGGGTGATGCACAGTAGCATAAGTATTTCCCTCAGTTTTTGAGAACCAAGGTATCAATCCATTAGGAGGCTCCTTAAAAGTCCCACGCACCTACACAAACAAACAAGAACCTCGCAACCAACGCGATAAAGGGGTTTTCAATCCCTTCACGGAAACTTGCGAAAGTGAGATCTGGTAGATATAATATGATAAGATAAATATTTTTGGTATTTTTATGATATAGATTGGAAAGTAAAAGATGCAAATAAAAGTAGATGGGAAATTTATATGATAAAAGATAGACCCGGGGGCCATAGGTTTCACTAGTGGCTTCTCTCAAGATAGCATAATTATTATGGTGGGTGAACAAATTACTGTCAAGCAATTGATAGAAAAGTGCATAATTATGAGATTATCTAGGCATGATCATGTATATAGGCATCACGTCCGCAACAAGTAGACCAACTCCTGCCTGCATCTACTACTATTACTCCACATATCGACCGACTCCTGCCTGCATCTAGAGTATTAAGTTCATAAAGAACAGAGTAACGCATTAAGAAAGATGACATGATGTAGAGGGATAAACTCATGCAATATGGTATAAACCCCATCTTTTTATCCTCGATGGCAACAATACAATATGTGCCTTGCTGCCCCTACTATCACTGGGAAAGGACATCGTAAGATTGAACCCAAAGCTAAACACTTCTCCCATGGCAAGAAAGATCAATCTAGTAGGCCAAACCAAACTGATAATACGAAGAGACTTGCAAAGATAACCAATCATACATAAAAGAATTCAGAGGAGATTCAAATATTTCTCATAGATAAACTTGATCATAAACCCACAATTCATGGGATCTCCACAAACACACCGCAAAAAGAGTTACACCAAATTGATCTCTAAGAAGAGGAAGGAGAACTTTGTATTGAGAATCAAAGAGAGAGAAGAAGCCATCTAGCTAATAACTATGGACCCGAAGGTCTGTGGTAAACTACTCACAACTCATCGGAGAGGCCTTGGTGGTGATGGAGAGGCCCTCCATGGTCGATTCCCCCTCTAGTGGAGTGTCGGCGAAGGCTCCAAGATGGGATCTCGCGGATACAGAAGGTTGCGGTGGTGGAAATAGTTTTTCGTGGTGCTGCTGGATGGTTTCGGGGTACGTCGATATATATAGGATGAAGAAGTAGGTCGGTTGAGCCATGAGGGGCCCACGAGGCAGAGGGGCACGCCCACCGTTACTGGGTGCGCCGGCCACCCTCGTGGCCGCCTCGGCTGCTTCTTGACGTCCAGTCCAAGTCTCCTGGATTGCGTTTGTTCCAAAAAGATCGCTCCCAAAGGTTTCATCCCGTTTAGACTCCGTTTGATATTCCTTTTCTTCAAAACACTGAAATAAGCAAAAAAAACAACAATTCGGGCTGGGCCTCCGGTTAGTAGGTTAGTCCCAAAAATGATATAGAAGTGTAAAGTAAAGCCCATAAACATCCAAAACAGGTAATATAATAGCATGGAACAATCAAAAATTATAGGTACGTTAGAGAGGTATCAAGCATCCCCAAGCTTAATTCCTGCTCGTCCTCGAGTAGGTAAATGATAACAACAGAATTTTTGATGTGGAATTCTACCTAGCATAACTCTCAATGTAATTTTCTTTATTGTGGCATGAATGTTCAGATCCAAATGATTCAAAATAAAAGTTCATATTGACATGATAAACAATAATACTTCAAGAATACTAATAAAAGTAATCATGTCTTCTCAAAATAGCATGGCTAAAGAAAGTTATCCCTACAATATCATATAGTCTGGCTATGCTCTATCTTCATCACACAAAGTATTTAATCATGCACAACCCCGATGACAAGCCAAGCAATTGTTTCATACTTTAGTATTCCCGAACTTTTTCAACTTTCATGCAATACATGAGCGTGAGGCATGGACATAGCACTATATGTGGAATAGAATGGTGGTTGTGGAGAAGACAAAAAAAGAGGAAGATAGTCTACCATCGACTAGGCATATCAACGGGCTATGGAGATGCCCATTAATAGATATCAATGTGAGTGAGTAGGGATTGCCATGCAACGGATGCACTAGAGCTATAAATGTATGAAAGCTCAACAAAAGAAACTAAGTGGGTGTGCATCCAACTTGCTTGCTCACGAAGACCTAGGGCGTTTTGAGGAAGCCCATCATTGGAATATACAAGCCAAGTTCTATAATGAAAAATTCCCACTAGTATATGACAACATAGGAGACTCTCTATTATGAAGATCATAGTGCTACTTTGAAGCACAAGTGTGGTAAAAGGATAGTAGCATTGTCCCTTATCTCTTTTTCTCTCATTTTTTTGGCCTTTCTCTTTTTTTTATATGGCCTTTCTCTTCTACTTTTTTTGTAAAGTCCGAAGTCTCATCCCGACTTGTGGGGGAATCATAATCTCCATCATTCTTTCCTCACTTGGGACAATGCTCTAATAATGAAGATCATCACACTTTTATTTACTTACAACTCAAGATTACAACTCGATACTTAGAACAAAATATGACTCTATATGAATGCCTCCGGCGGTGTACCGGGATATGCAATGAACCAAGAGTGACATGTATGAAAATCATTAGGGTGGACTTGCCACAAATAGGATGTCAACTACATGATTATGGAAGAGCAATATGACAATGATGATGCATGTCATGATAAATGGAACGGTGGAAAGTTGCATGGCAATATATCTCGGAATGGCTATGGAAATGCCATAATAGGTACGTATGATGGCTGTTTTGAGGAAGGTATATGGTGGGTGTATGGTACCGGCGAGAGTTGCGCAGCACAAGAGAGGCTAGCAATGGTGGAAGGGAGAGAGTGCGTATAATCCATGGACTCAACATTAGTCATAAAGAACTCATATACTTATTGCAAAAATCTACAAGTAATAAAAAACCAAGCACTACGCGCATGCTCCTAGGGGGATAGATTGGTAGGAAAAGACCATCGCTCGTCCCCGACCGCCACTCATAAGGAAGACAATCAATAAATAAATCGTGCTCCAACTTCATCACAAAGCGGTTCACCATACGTGCATGCTACGGGAATCACAAACTTCAACACAGGTATTACTTAAATTCATAATTACCCAACTAGCATAACTCTAATATCACCATCCTCATATCTCATTACAATTATCAAGCATCAAATTGATCATAGCGTCCAATTTACTTTCTATGATAGTTTTTATTATACCCAACTTGGATGCTCATCATTCTAGGACCAATTTTATAACCATAGCAAATACCATCCTGTTCTAAAAGACTCTCAAAATAATATAAGTGAAGCATGAGAGATCAACAATTTCTACAAAATTAAGCCACCGCCGTGCTCTAAGAGATATAAGTGAAGCACCATACCAAAAATTATCTAGCTCAAAAGATATAAGTGAAGCACATAGAGTATTCTAATAAATTCCAAATCATGTGGGTTTATCCCCAAAAGGTGTGTATAGAAAGGTTGATTGTGGTAATCTAAAAAGCAAAGACTCATATCATACAAGACGCTCCAAGCAAAACATATATCATATGGTAAATAAAAATATAGCTCCAAGTAAAGTTACCGATAAACGAAGACGAAAGAGGGGATGCCTTTCGGGGCATCCCCAAGCTTAGGCTTTTGGTTGTCCTTGAATATCTTGGGGTGACATGGGCATCCACAAGCTTAGGCTTTTGCCACTCCTTATTCCATAGTCCATCAAATCTTTACCCAAAACTTGAAAACTTCACAACACAAAACTCAACAGGAAATCTCATAAGCTCTGTTAGTGCAAGAAAGAAAAACCACCACATAAGGTACTGTAATGAACTAATTCTTTGTTCATATTGGTGTTAAACCTACTGCATTCCAACTTCTCTATGGTTCATACCCCCCGATACTAGTCATAAATGCATCAAAATAAGCAAACAACACACGAAAAACAGAATCTGTCAAAAACAGAACAGTCTGTAGCAATCTGTAACTTTCGAATACTTCTGGAACTTTAAAACTCCTACCAAAATAGGAATTCCTAGGAAATTTGTCTATTGATCTACAGCAAAAAAGAATCAATGCAAAAGCACGTTTCCGTGATTTATTGAATTTTTTCTCGTGCACGCAAAGTTTCTGTTTTTCAGCAGAATCAAATTAACTTTCTCCCAAGGTTATCCTATAGGTTCTACTTGGCACAAACACTAATTAAACATAAAAACATATCTAACCAGAGACTAAATAAGTTATTTATTACTAAACAGGAACAAAAATAAAATTTGGTTGCCTCCCAACAAGCGCTATCGTTTAACACCTCTAGCTAGGCATAAAAGCGAGAATAGATCTAAGTATTGCCATCTTTGGCATTCAATTCTTCAATAGAGCACTTATAACCCATATAAGTTTCTTTATTTTTGGTAATGATTAAACTCTTAGGCAAGAAATCAAGATATTCATTTGTAACAAAAGGTTCCTTAATAAAAGCAAGGAAATTGGAATGAATGTTTATCGATTTGAGATCCGCATTTTCCTTACTAGAAGATTCACCTTTGTTTTTAGGAACATACATTAATTTAGCAATTTTTGTAGGAGGAGTTGGAGTATTTTCATGGATGAAAAGGCAGACCCTAAATTAGTAATAATATCCTCAATTTTACTGATTCTTGTGGAATCTTGATTTATCCTTTCAGTAACTATAGGTTCCTTCTCTTTAAAACTTTTCAAAGTATTTCCAACTTTAGATCCGTACTGAGTAATTTGTTTATGGATCTTTTTATCCAAATTTTCAATTAACTCGACAGTAGCAACTTTATTTTCAATAATTTCAAGACTTTGCATCTGATGTTCTAAAGTTAAAACTGTTCCGTTAACTAAAAGAGGCAGTAGACCGAACAAATCTGTCATGGCATTGTAAGCATCAAAAGTATGGATACCCAAAAAATTCCCTCCGGTAATGGTATCATGAATATATCTATTCCAAGGGGTAATGCCTACATAAAAATTGCGAAGAAGAACGGAACTGTATTGCTTTCTAGTATATCTATTTTGAATATTGCAAATTCTATGCCAAGCATCTTTTAGATTTTCTCCCTCCCTTTGTTTAAAATTAAGAACTTCATGATCGGGAGTGTTAATGATGATAGGAGGACTAGCCATGATAATGAGATAAGCAACTAACACATGAGCACACAAAAAGGCAAGCGAAAGAGAGAGGAGAACGGGAAATAGAGGGCGAATAAAACGACAAGGGTGAAGTGGGGGAGAGGAAAACGAGAGGCAAATGGCAAATAATGTGAATGCTAGGGAGATGAGTTTGTGATGGGTACTTGGTATGTCTTGACTTGAGCGAAGACCTCCCCGGCAACGGCCCAAGAAATCCTTCTTGCTACATCTTGAGCTTCCGTTGATTTTCCTTGAAGAGGAAAGGGTGATGCAACACAGTAGCATAAGTATTTCTCTCAGATTTTTAGAACCAAGGTATCAATCCAGTAGGAGGCTCCTCAAAAGTCCCACGCACCTACACAAACAAACAAGAACCTCGCAACCAACACGATAAAGGGGTTGTCAATCCCTTCACGGAAACTTGCAAAAGTGAGATCTAATAGAGATAATATGTTAAGATAAATAGTTTTGGTATTTTTATGATATAGATTGGAAAGTAAAAGATGCAAATAAAAATAGATGGGAAACTTATATGATAACAGATAGACCCGGGGGCCATAGGTTTCACTAGTGGTTTCTCTCAAGATAGCATAATTCTTACGGTGGGTGAACAAATTACTATCGAGCAATTGATAGAAAAGTGCATAATTATGAGATTATCAAGGCATGATCATGTATATAGGCATCACGTCCGCAAGAAGTAGACCGACTCCTGCCTACATCTACTACTATTACTCCACACATCGACCGACTCCTGCCTGCATCTAGAGTATTAAGATCATAAAGAACAAAGTAACGCATTAAGAAAGATGACATGATGTAGAGGGATAAACTCATGCAATATGATATAAACCCCATCTTTTTATCCTCGATGGCAACAATACAATACGTGCCTTGCTGCCCCTACTGTCACTAGGAAAGGACACCGCAAGATTGAATGCAAAGCTAAACACTTCTCCCATGGCAAGAAAGATCAATCTAGTAGGCCAAACCAAACTGATAATTCGAAGAGACTTGCAAAGATAACCAATCATACATAAAAGAATTCAGAAGAGATTCAAATATTTCTCATAGATAAACTTGATCATAAACCCACAGTTCATCAGATCTCAACAAACACACCGCAAAAGGAGTTACATTGAATAGATCTCCAAGAAGAGGAAGGAGAACTTTCTATTGAGAATCAAAGAGAGAGAAGAAGCCATCTAGCTAATAACTATGGACCCAAAGGTCTATGGTAAACTACTCACAACTCATCGGAGAGGCCTTTGTGGTGATGGAGAGGCCCTTCATGGTCGATTCCCCCTCCGGCGGAGCACTGGCGAAGGCTCCAAGATGGGATCTCGCAGATACAGAAGGTTACGGCAGTGGAAATAATTTTTCGTGGTGCTCCTGATTGGTTTCGGGGTACGTAGATATATATAGGAGGAAGAAGTTGGTCGGTTGAGCCACGAGGGGCCCATGAAGCAGGGGGCGCGCCCACCCTTACTGGGTGTGCCGGCCACCCTCGTGGCCGCCTCGACTGCTTCTTGACGTCCACTCCAAGTCTCCTGCATTGCGTTTGTTCCAAAACGACCGATCCCGAAGGTTTCATCCCGTTTGGACTCCGTTTGACATTCCAATTCTTCGAAACACTGAAATAGGCAATAAAATTGGGTTGGGCCTCCGGTTAGTAGATTAGTCCCAAAAATGATATAAAAGTGTAAAGTAAAGCCCATAAACATCCAAAACAGGTAATATGATAGCATGGAACAATCAAAAATTATAGATACGTTGGAGACGTATCATCCGCCATGGCAGACGACAAAGGCATAGACCCCGGACGGCAAACTTCTTTGTCGTCTGCCACCAGACGGCAAACTGACCGTCTGAGCAGGTGCCAGCAATGGCCTTCTTTGCCGTCCGCTTCCGTGAAACGGACGGCAAAGGATTGTGTCGTCCGCCATCTGAGGCTAGCAGACGGCAAAGACAATGGACGGCAGTGGGGTGGCGTCAGAGCCGTTAGGGGGTTGACGGAAAAGAGCTTAGTTAGGCCAGCACTGGGAAGCTGCCACGTGGCCAACTATGCCATCTGCCAGCAGACGAGAAAGATTCAAAAGTCTTTGCCGTCCGCCAGCGGACGGCAAACTGTCCAAATAGGCAGCCAGTGTTCCCAGTTTCTACAGGTAGCTTCCACGTGTCCTCTTGGAGCCCTTTGTCGTCCGCTAGCAGATGACAAAGAGGCTATATATCCCATGTTTTTATTTATATCCATTTCATTTCACTGGAATTCACACACAGATATACATATATATTTTTTTTCACAGGCACATCAGACATATGATGTATCCAACACATAGCTCCATCCATGACAACATACATACATAAGAAACACAGTTTCATCCATACATCTTACACTAATACCACAATGTTCATCCAACACATTGTTTCATGCATCCATATAACAAGTTCCACATTATTCTTTGATACAAACAAAAAGAAGAACGGAGAAACAAGCACTCCATCCATGCAAGTTGAATTAAATCTGCAAAATGGGAAACAAGAAAGTTAGAAGAAGAAGAAGAAGAAAACTAGAAGAAGAAGAAGAAGGAGAAGAAGACTAGAAGAAGAAGAAGAAGAAGAAGAAGAAGAAGAACTTCTTCTTCTTCTTCTTTTCTTCCTATTCCTTCTTTTCTTCCTCTTCCTTGATTTTCGTCATCTTATTATGTCATTTATGGACTAAATAGGCTAAATTATGTCATAAATGGACTAAATAGGCTAAATAAGAAGAAAAATGCCATTTTTTAGCTAACGTGGCAAATTATGCCATTTTTGACCTAACTAAGCTTATTGTGTCATTTTAGAGGAAAACAAGCTAAGTATATGACATTTATGACGTTAGCAAGGTAATAATGCTATTTACAAATAAAAACAAGTAAGAGGAGGAAAAGAAGCTTGCGAAAGTGAGATCTGATAGAGATAATAAGATAAGATAAATATTTTTGGTATTTTTATGATGTAGATTGGAAAGTAAAGATTGCAAAATAAAGTAGATCGAAAACTTATATGATGGAAAATAGACCCAGGGGCCATAGGTTTCACTAGTGGCTTCTCTCAAGATAGCATAAGTATTACGGTGGGTGAACAAATTACTGTCGAGCAATTGATAGAAAGGTGCATAGTTATGAGAATATCTAGGCATGATCATGTATATAGGCATCACGTCCAAGATTAGTAGACCGACCCCTGCCTGCATCTACTACTATTACTCCACACATTGACCGCTATCCAGCATGCATCTAGAGCATTAAGTTCATAAGAACAGAGTAGCGCATTAAGCAAGATGACATGATGTGGAAGGATAAACTCAAACAATATGATATAAACCCCATCTTTTTATCCTCGATGGCAACAATACAATACGTGCCTTGCTTCCCCTACTATCACTGGGAAAGGACACCGCAAGATTGAACCCAAAGCTAAGTACTTCTCCCATTGCAAGAAAGATCAATCTAGTAGGGCAAACCAAAGTGATAATTCGAAGAGACTTGCAAGATAACCAATCACACATAAAATAATTCAGAGGAGATTCAAATATTTCTCATAGATAAACTTCATCATAAACCAACAATTCATCGGATCTCGACAAACACACCGCAAAAAGAGTTACATCGAATAGATCTCCAAGAAGATCGAGGAGAACTTTGTATTGAGATTCAAAGAGAGAGAAGAAGCCATCTAGCTAATAACTATGGACCCGAAGGTCTGTGGTAAACTACTCACAACTCATCGGAGAGGCTATGGTGTTGATGTAGAAGCCCTCCGTGATCGATTCCCCCTCCGACAGAGCGCCGAAAAAGGCTCCAAGATGGGATCTCACGGGTACAGAAGGTTGCAGTGGTGGAAATAGTTTTTCGTGGTGCCCGTGGATGTTTTCGGGGTACGTAGATATATATAGGCGAAGGAAGTCGGTCAGGGGAGCCATGAGGGACCCACGAGGCAGCCCCCCCCTAGGGCGCGCCTTGCACCCTCGTGGCCGCCTCGGCTGCTTCTTGACGTCCACTCCAAGTCTCCTAGATTGCGTTTGTTCCAAAAAGATTGCTCCCAAAGGTTTCATTTCGTTTGGACTCCGTTTGATATTCCTTTTCTGCGAAACACTAAAATAGGCAAAAAACAACAATTTGGGTTGGGCCTCCGGTTAATAGGTTAGTCCCAAAAATGATATAAAAGTATTTAGTAAAGCCCGTAAACATCCAAAACAGATAATATAATAGCATGGAACAATAAAAAATTATAGATACATTGGAGACGTATCATGAGCCACCCCTTCCCACGGTCCCCTACTCCCCGTCGCCACGTGCCCCGCAGAACCCCTTGCTCTGCCACATCTCCCATTGTCGCCGGCAGCCCCCGTTGCTAAAAATATGGTGCTCTGTTTTTTCGATGAGATTTATATGTTCATGTGAAGATGAGATAGATAGATAAATAAATTTCGTGCTCTGTTTTTTTTTTGAGATGTATGTTCATGTGGAGATGAGATGTATGTTCATGTGGAGATGAGATGTATGCAAAAGTTAGAATTTGCAAAGAATATGCAAAATTTAGAATTTTTTATGTATGTATGTTCATATGCAAAAGTTACATTTAAGAAAAAAATAATTTGTATGTTCATATGCAAAGAATATGCAAAAGTTAGAATTTTTTATGTTCATAGACGTTGTGCAAAGAATATGTATGTGTATGTATTGATGGATGGATGGATGGATGTATATATATACATATAGAAAATGATCATATGGTGTTTCTTTTTGTTCATACAATATTTGTTTTGTTCATAGAAATTAGTTAAAATTTACCAAGTTACTAAGTTACTAAGTTAAAATGTTCATATATTCAAAATGAGTTAATTAAAAGACTCACTAATTTAAAATTTACCCCCTCCCCGATAACTTCGACATGAGGGGGGATGTCAACATGCATGAGAGAGAGGCGGCTCGTTCGCCCGACCAACTATCCAGGCCACCCAAACCCTAGAAGAAAGAGCATCGTTGTTGATCTACCCCCTCCCCGATAACTTTGACATGAGGGGGGGGCGTTAGACATGCATGAGAGAAAGGCGGTCCACTCGCCCGACCAACTATCGAGGCCACCCAAACCCTAGAAGAAAGAACATCATTGTAGATCTACCCCCTCCCCGATAACTTTGACATGAGGGGGGACGTCGGACATGCATGAGAGAGAGGCGGTATGCTCACCCGACCAACTATCGAGGTCACCCAAACCCTAGAAGAAAGAGCATCGTTGCCAATCTATCGTTGCCGGCATAGGTTAATGGGGTAGAATGGATAGTTTGATCTCCTGTATAGCGATTATTTTTTGCAAAGTGTCCTCTCCTGAAAGTATAACCCCGATAACTTCGACATGAGGGGGGCGTCGGACATGCATGAGAGAGGCGGTCCGAAACTAATCCATTGCTCATATATGCATATGATTCCTTGTTGTGATCAGCTAGGTCTATGTTTGCCACTAGTCCATCTCTCATGTTTGTATATTGCCATGTTGTAATATTTGCAGAAACTATGGAAAGTGACTTAGAACAAGAACAGTTTTGGGGGGATATAATCCTCGCCGGAGGTGATCCCTTGTCGTTTCTCAACGACACCGATGGTCAGGAAGGAGAGGATGACGGCTCCGGTGATCCAACGGTGGAGCATGAAGGGGATCTTGACGGCTCCGGTGACCGAATAGCGGAGGAAGGAGATCATGATGACGGCTCTGGTGACCGACATGAGGAGGGAGCTGTTGCAAAGTCCGGTGAGGTATATATATATTAAGCACGTGCTGACTTGATGCATTAATTCTTTTGGTATGTACATGTATTAACGCTTGTTTCTTCTTTTAGCCCTCCGGATCAAGCCAAACTTCCGTAAGGAGACGAGGGCCAAAGAAAAGGTTGTGCCAGGATGAAAGGTTCACGATCACAGAAGTCGCGAAAGATGGCCAACCAATTGCTTCCAAGCAGACCAAGGACGCATTTTTACATCAATGCGGAGTTGTTGTTAGGGACAGTGTCCCGATCAGCATCCAGCAATGGAATAAGAATAAGGACGACCCTGAAGTTTCTTATGTCCAGGATAGACTGGAAGATGATATTTGGACCTCGCTGATGACAAATTTCAGCCTACCGCTAGAGGAGGAGCCGCATAACCCAGTTATAGAGCGGAAGGTCAAGGCGTTTGCTCTTAAGAATATGGCAGAACTATTCAGGAGCTGGAAGAAAGAGTTGAACACAAAGTTTCTAGACAAAGAGAAGACTCCAGAATTTGTCGGTCAATATGAGAAGATAAGAGATCACTGGCCCGCATTTGTGGCCTACAAGAAATCAGAGAAGGGTAAAAAAAGGTCACTGACAAACAAGCAAAATGCTTCAAATAACAAGTATCACCATCACATGGGGTCAGGTGGCTACTACAAAGCCCGAACGTTGTGGGACAAAGCTGAGCAAGACCTGCTTGCTAAAGGGGTCCAACCAGCCACATTGCACTGGCCAGATCGTTCAAGGACTTGGTTCTTTGGGGTTGGGGAACTTTGGACCCAGAAATAGGGGACTATGTTTGGACGGACGAGAAACTTGCAATACCCATCTGAAAGCTTCAGAAAGCAATCAAGGCAGCGCGGGAAGGGACGTTTATTCCCGACAAAGAGAAGGACGAGCTGACAGAGGCCCTCGGGAATCCTGAGCATCCTGGACGAACACGAGGCAAACCAGGCTCCGTTCCGTGGGTGCATGGGTTTCCCGATAATGATGGTTATAGAAGCCAAGAGAGAAAGAGGAAATTGGAAGCAACCAAAATGCCGAGGCTCAGTGCAAGATTAGCAAAACTAGAGGAACTTGAGAGCCAGCGAGCTATCGGCCAACCATCTCAGTGGCAGGGAGCTTGTTCAGCCTGATTTCACGACTTCTCGCTACCCTGTGGATAGTATCACGGAGGCTGAAAATTGCGAGCTAGTGACGAAATGCCAGAACCTGACCTTCAAGGTGGCGGTCGGCTCTGTTGTACCTCCTCAAGGTGAGGGAACTTTTCATTGCCATATGATTCGACGTGGCTATGCTATTGTGACAATGAATGAAATAATGGAGGGATTTGAGCAGCTGGAGCTTGACTACCCTACAGGTGAAGCGGAGATTCATCTGGAAAATGCTTTAATGAGTCCCTGTCTATGGAGAAAGGAGTACATCAAGCTTCCCAATTGGACGCCTCCTCCTCCTCCTCCCCCGCCGCCACGTCAGGGAACTCCGCCTCCTCCTCTGCCTCCTCCAGCGCATGAGGGCACTCTGCCTCCTCCTCCACCTCCTCCGACACGTAAGGGCACTCCGCCTCCTCCGACACCTCCTCCCGCGTGTCAGCGGACTCCGCCACATCAACAAGGGAAGAAGAGAGACACCGCCACTCCGGCGGCTAGCAGTACAAGAGGCGGGAAGAAATACATATTTGGTCCAAGCCTGGAGCCTCTTGCAAAGTCACCATATGAGTGGACTGGCGAGGAAATCAATAAAATCATGGAAGCCGAAGTGCAAGCCCATTTTGAACGGAGGAAACCTCCACCTCCGGAGGAACGGTAGATCCGGTGAAAGAGAAGCGCACTCTGGATCCCTTGAAGTGACCACCACTGCCCCCGCCATAATCCAACTATGATCGCTGTATTAAAAGGACATATGACGAAGCGCGGCGGTCGGGAAGTACTTCCAGTGCTGCAAGATTTGAAGCAAGATGAAAAAGTGGGAAAACAATTCCCTAGCTCGGCGAACAGGAGAAGCAATCATTCCCCCCGCTCAACGTGTCTAGCGATATTGTCGCTAATCGTCCGGGGCTACTGCCCGGTACCAATCTTGGTGATTACCCGGGCGATGATGTACAGTTTTAAACGTTGGAGGTAGTAGAGATCTTCAAATACGAGCACGGGAAGACTCTCGTCAAACATGATCATCCTCCTCTAACAACAATGATGCGAAGATTGCATGAATGGTACATGGATGCCTGCAGGAAGTTTGGGACTGATAGTCTATTGCTGACAATTAAAGATGAGCATGACCTCGTTGGAGTTAAAGTGATGCCCGTTGAATTTGTGGAGTTATTTCAGTTATTCAATCAAGACGCCTTCAACAAACAGCTCATGACTTGCTACTTTCTGTAAGTATTACTTCTGTAATTAAGTCTCTATAGCTCAGCTCGTTCATTGCATGTATATATAATTATACTCACTATATTATGCAGATTGAAGATCGGCGAATGCAAAAAAGGACAAATCTATGACCTTGGGTTCATTAGCCCAAATACCATAAATGAATGGTCGGTTCAAAACAGTCAAAGATACCGAGGACAACTTGCTACAATTGTTCCTTCAACATCAAAACAAAGGGAAAATACTCTTTCCTTACAACTTCAAGTGAGTGTTACTGTCTTGTGCATATTCGGTTTCGCTTACTGGAGGTTATAGTAATGTAATTGATGAGTTATACATGCGCAGGTTCCACTTTATTCTGCTAGATAATAAGCTTGACGGAGGAGTAGTAACTGTCTTAAACTCGAGATGTAAAGATCCCCAGGAGTATGCAGACATGACTCCAATGCTCCAGAAGTAAGTTCAATCATTATCGCACCATATCGGCAACTTTGGTTCATTTCCTGATATCAAGTAATCATTTCCTTTGCATGGCAGGGTTTGTAAAAAGTTCACCGGAATGGTTCCAGGTCTGCAGAAGGAGCTGCGATTTACACACCCCAAAGTAAGTAGTACTAGCTAGTTCCACGCATTTCTCATTGATTCTTGTTTCATCAATACCATTATCATGCTTGATTATCAGTTTGATTAAACTCTATTCTTGTAAAGTGCTTGTGGCAGGAAGGCAGCAATAATTTATGTGGATAATAAGTTTGTGAGTTCATCCGCCACTCGACCTCTGAGCGGGGCTACTCTGACAAACAATTTGAAGTACGTAAACAATAATATTCACAATTTAATTTTATTACCATCAATTGTGTTGAGTTTCATTCATATATATGTATTGACCCCTTCTTTAAATTAGATGTGGGAGATGCTGCAAGAACTCCTACCACATGATCGCATATGAGCAATTTAAGAGGATTTGGTGGGATTCTTTCTTGACCACGTCATACATAAAGATGGAGAATACCATATAGAGATTCAATGGGAGTTTGGCGTTGGATGATGTTAGGGATGTTATATTGTATATATGTAGTAGTGTCGGATAGATATATGAAAACTTGTTGTTCGACCAATCTCGGAGAAAGAAAGGTCATTTCTCTCTGTATATGTTCATGACGATCTTGTGTAATTAATGGTTCCTTCATTTGCTTAATAGCGTTGAGTTCTCTCTATATGTAGTAACTAGCGTTGACCAAGCACGGAGAAAGAGAGATCACTTCTCTCTATATGTAGTAGCTATAGCTAACATAATATGAACCCCCTAAATTAACCCTCCAAAACCCCAACCCCCCCCCCCCACCCCCTTTCAAAAAAAACAAAAAACCCAGTGCCTGCGAGCTGCTGACGCGTGGCTGCCTTTTGGTCCTGGTTGGTAACACCAACCGGGACTAAAGTTCCTTCTCCCTAGCCGCCCATGGTGGCCACATGGACCTCCTTTGGTCCCGGTTCGTAAGCCAACCGGGACTAAAGGTTTTGAGCATTAGTCCCGTCTGTTTTGTCCCATTCCAGAACCGGGACTAAAGGCCCTTTGGAACCGGGACTAGTACCCTGTTTTCTATTAGTGGAAAATAGAAGTTCACCGTTATTTTAGGAGCAATAGAAGAGGAAGCAAACTTGAAAAGACCCATCCCATTAGAGAACGGCGTTTCGGTGCCCGGGTACATCTGCACCCGGTCAAAAAAAAATCATACAAAATTCGGAAAAATTCAAAAAATTCCAAGAAAAATTTGGGTGGTAGATAATTTGATGCGTGAGGTACGCTCCAATTTTCAAAACATTTGGACTTCTGTGCAGCTCTCAGCAAAAAAGACAAATCAGACCAGAACAGTATATGAACAGTACATATTTTTACAGACCTCCGATTTGTCTTTTTTGCTGAGAGCTGCACAGAAGTCGAAATGTTTTGAAAATTGGAGCATACCTCACGCATCAAATTGTCCACCACCCAAATTTTTTTGGAATTTTTTGAATTTTTCTAGTATTTATTTTGATTTTTTTCGTGAGCGCAGGTGCAGATGAGCTCGGGCTCAGATTCGAATTTTCCCATCACACACATATATTTCTCGGTGGAAGCCATATATTTTTTAAAATCCAGGTTTTACCTACCCTCTTGAATGGCTGCAAATTCCAATCGCTGAACCACCTAACTAATGTACTGTGCAAAGTCTGGCCCATGTGCAAAAAATTCAAACACCAAGCTTGAACGGCACTTCAGCCCCCAAATTGAAAATTACGAAAATTAATTAAGCTTATATTAACAAAAGAAAATGTTATTCTCTAGCTCTAGCTGGGTAAATGCTGGGTGCAATTATTGGGAATTTTAGCATAGAGATCTGTTGCAAATGGACGACGAAAGCCATGAACTGTTGCATATAGGGCGATAAGCAGTAGAAAATGAAGGCTTCAACGCATTGGGATCTAAAAACAAGGGTGACACTAGCTAAATCCATGTTAACTGTACCGGTAAGAGAGAGCACCAATGAGATCACCAGCCAGAGCCTAAAAGACCACCCCAAGCTGAACTATATAGTTACTATACTCAGTTACTCACACTGTATTCTAGGCAAATGGTGCAGTTAACCTTGGATCACAGCACCACACTTTTTCTTAATCCCCATGAGATTAGCCATGATTAAGGTCAATGCTCTTGCATTTGTTTACTGTGTTGATATGTTGATTCCCAAAGAATTCCATGCAAGTAGTCCACTACTGAACGTGCATGTGTGTGGAAGAGGGAAATCTTGGATCGAGGGGGAGATATTTCTAAGTCATAGTCCAAGCTTGGCAGGTCCAGCCCAGTTTTTGATGATAGATCTGACTAACTAGCAACAAATTATTGGTTTTATTAAAAAATTAATTCTGTTTAAAAATGTTTTTTGTTGAATAAATTCTCTTTCTAACCACTCTGACTACTCTAATTCATATTTCTGTGACATAATTACATAACTACTACTCCCTCCATTTGGAATTACTTGTCATAAAAATGGATGTATCTACAACTAAAATACATCTAGGTACATTCCTTTATTTGACGAGTAATTCCGAACAGAGGGAGTAATTAATAACAAGTACACCGCCAAAATTAAATGGACTTCTTTCTAGCAGGAAATTCTGACTTTGTGTAGAAGACACATGGGGCCGCCATGTCCTCCACCTCTCACCAAATCTCTTTACATGGATTCAAAGACATACTCCCTCCGTTCGGAATTACTTGTCATAAAAATGGATGTATCTATAACTAAAATACATTTAGATACATTCCTTTCTTCGACAAGTAATTCCGAACGGATGGAGTATATATGTATGAGCGATTATGACTGAACTTCCTCTGACGGACGGCCCTACAGGACTGAAATTTGGTCTGAAAGCGATTCCTTGCTTAACGACAGTCTCTCTATCCATAATAATGGGCGGAGGCGACGACGCCGCCGACGAGGACTGGCAGGAAGCTTCATCAATGTCGGAAGTACGCGTTCGACGACGTCCATAACACAGTCTAGACGCACGTCCTAGTTATAACTGGCCTCCAGACAACAACAGCATGTTGCACACGTTGAAGCCTATTCCACACACATAAATCTGAGTCTCCTGTCCTCCGATATATGTTTTTTTCTGGCTCTCTGCAAGTCTTCACCAAAGAGTGCGGCTATGTTTGACATTTCTGACGCTGACCGCCTAATCAGCGTAGGTAAGCACCGGCGTACGGCGTTTGTTTATGCCAAATATCTAGCTAGTCTAAACAGGGCGCGGAGGGGAGGTCGAGGCCATGGTCTAGGCGTCTAGCTACCTGCCTATATATACAAGGCCATGGCAAGGCTGGTCCTCGGCTAGACAGAAGAAAGGGTTGGAAGCAGGCTAGACACGCTAGAGAGGAGGAAGACGATAGCTGGTCTTCTGCGGAAGGGGGGCGAGATGATCAAGGGAGACCAGAGGCAGCTTGGCGGCCATGAAGAGCGATTGAACAACGAGGTTTGGAACTGATTAATTTCTTCTGTTGATTTTGTGCTTTTATGTATGCTCTCAAACAAAAGATTTTGATTTGTCTTGAATGGTTGTTTATTTATTTGGATAAGTATGGTTAGGAATAGTGGTTAGGACTTGTCTGAGTTTCTGATTCTCTCTTCTCTGGGCTGTGGTTCTTGAATCTTGATCCAAGTATGGAAATCAGGGACTTCTCTTTCTCATGTCAAAATCAATCAGGGGTGATCATCTTTAGGGACCACAGATCTTGGTGCACGTAGAACAGTCAAATTAAACATGTGGATAGGCCAAATAGATTTTTCCACAGCTTGCTTGTCATCCAATAAATTCGTGGTGTTATTAATTGTTTGGGCATCTGGCTAATATAGACTTTCATGTTTGTATTGCAGATAAGAGATGATCATCAGGCCTCGGATGGCAACTTCTTCAAGTTCTTGCAAAACCAGTCAAGCTCAAAAAAAGAGGTAGATAATTATCAAACATGTTTAAACACTTTTCCGAAAAAAAACATGTTGAACAAACATAGCCAACAGAAATTTTCATCGTTGCCTACATGAGGGAGGATCTGGTACTTACATATATGATTTTGTTGCTTTTACTTCCGAAGTGGCAGTAAAATCTAGTTAGTATCCTTTAAAATTATTAATTACCCTGAAATTCCTCAGCTAATACACAAAAAAGAACCTACACCTGTTAGGTATTTATATTTTCCTACATTTTTGTTCCTCTTCCAAAAGTACAAAATTTGTTAGTTTCCAGTAGTCAAATACATACTAACATACACACCAAGCCAAGTGGCCAAGTGGCCATTATCATATGTGATAATTTGCTTCACCAATGAGTATATCAATTAATAATGGGTCCCGCTGTTGTGATGCTTTCATTGATTCAGGCTCAAGAAGACAAGATAGCATCCACAAGGGCAGAGATGGGAGAAGTGAGAAAAGAGAACGAGAGGCTGAAGGCGATGTTGCCACGGATGGTGGACGACCATCGAACCCTTCAGAAGCAGTTCGATGTTCTCCACCAGCAAGGGCGAGGCAAGAACCTCGCCGTGGGCTCAGCGGAGCACACATCACTAGTCGACGGTGTTAAGGATCCAAGGTTCATCTCTTTGCGCCTCGGAACGAGCACCGGCACGAGCAAGCACAACTACATGGGAGAAGAGATCAAGGGCAACACTAATAATCCAGACGACATAGCTGTTGGTGCAAGAACTGATGGAGGTGAGATAAAGGTGCGGCCGGATGTGGTGACATTGAGCCCTGGAGGCAGCTCCGAGGAGGAGGCCGCAGAGACGACGACAACGTCAGTGGCAAGCAAGACCGAGAAGAACCCGAGGAGCACGGATTCCGAGGATGACGTGGCTCAGCAGCCGCTGGCTAAGAAGGCCAGGGTCTCGGTGAGGGCAAGGTGTGACACACCAACGGTAAGTACCTACATGTACTTAAATACGTACACACGAAGGACTAAGAAATTAAACACGAATGACTAAGAAATTAAACGTTAAATGAATGAGATGAAAATCCCTATGTGTATATGATTTGAATGTACGGTTTGTTGGCCTTCAGATGAATGATGGGTGCCAGTGGAGGAAGTACGGGCAGAAGATATCCAAGGGGAACCCGTGCCCACGCGCCTACTACCGCTGCACCATCGCAACGGGATGCCCCGTCAGGAAGCAGGTATGATATGCATTGCATGATCAATATGTCACAAAATAATCTCAACATATGGTGGCGCCATACAAAATAGGTGGCGAGAAGTGTGCTCTGCAAACCAAACTTAGGCAAGAAGCATACTCTCTCCGTCCCGAAATAAGTGTTTGAACACCGCGATGCTACTTAATTAGTACTTCTCTGATCTGTAAGGTTCACGCACTTTTAGTAAAAACTTGATCATTAATTTAATCGACAAAATATTAGTGGTATAATCCGGGTATATAATTCATATTATTTTGATAAAATTACTGATAAGAGGTTTATTAAAATGTGTGCGCCTTTTGCGAATTTGTACTGGCATGGAGAGACTACTTAAGAATGTGAGCTTAGATGCAGAAGTTGGTGCCCGCTAAAAATGCATTATACAGTCTCTATTAGAGGTTCAGTAAGTATTACCAAGTGGCATGAGCGCCGGGGATCGGATTCAGAGATCGATCGGAGAGCCTGGCCTGATCACGAGCGCCTCTCCTGCCTCGGCTGGGTGCACCGTCGCCATCGGGCGCTCTCTGGTTCCCTCCTCTCGCTTTCCCTGTTCCCCGGCGCCGGGCTTCTCGGCGCCGGGCGATGGCAAGGGCGCTGCCGCTGTTGGGGTTTTTTTAGGCTGATCGCGTCGGAACAAACTGGTCCCACATGCCAGTGGTCGATGGGGGTTTAGGACGATTTGGCTGGGACCTGCGCCGCCACATGTGCACTGCTGCCCACTTCAAGCAAGTCCATCCAATGTGTCTCAAAAACAAAAAAAACAAGTCCACTCAAAATAGAATCCTTTTGTCCCAAAATAGAATCCTTAGAAAACAACTTCTTTGTCTTTTATATCTCTTAGAAAAAGCATACAAGCAAACACCACATGCCTTTCCAGAAAATTATCTAATGATCGAGCAAATGTCTTCTCGATCCATATATATAGGAGTATCTAGCAAATCCGCACTGTAGCATCCGGAGATCTCGTGCGACCGGTCCACCTAATTTCGAAATTTATATCCATGCTAAAAGTTCACAAAAGAAATCTGAAAGTAACTAAACACATAGACATAGCATAATCTCTAACTAGTCACAAAGTTTCAAATCTAGCTTCAATTAACAAGTTCAAATGTGATTGAACATGCACAATTCATATCCCGGTTTGAATTAACTACTATTTGTAGTGATTTGTCTTTTTGGTTTCTCTGGTTGCGAGTTGAATTTGTAACTGAAATCTCAGGACGCATATTGTATCCGTGTAACCAGTTATTTTCAGGATTTTTAATACCTTTTTGTGTTGGTTTTTAACTTTGGGTACACGAAATAGGTGTACGGAGACTTCTCATTTTTTTGAACTTGGGATCTTCTCTTTGGTAATAGCAGTAGCAGGGATTTCACTTGAACTAACCAAGTTTTCAAATATAATTCTTCTTTTTTTTGCCAAAAAAGATCTTCATTACTCCCTCTTCATTCTAAAACTGACTCCTAATGCACATCCATGTTAAGCCACATCATCTAAAAAAACATTGGATAATGTTCACAATCAATCAAGTACGCTAGATCTTGACAGTTGGGAAAGTAGTGGCTGCACCCACGGTGCACCCACGCAAGAAAACGTAGCAAAATATTTCAAAATCTGCTCAAACAGGGCACGTACATTTTGAGTAATTTTCAGTGATTTTGTCTTTTTCGTAGAGAGCTCCTCGGATGTTATTTGACCACCAAACTTTGCAAGCACCCATAACATTTATTGATGATCAGTCCCACAAAGTTTCAGAATTTTTTGAAATGTTTTCTATATTTTCTTGCATGGGTGCACTGTGGGTGCACCGAGCTGGGGTGTAGAAAAACCACTCTCCTGTTTAAAATCACATCCCTTGGTAATGACATGTCCCTTGGAACAAAAATGTCTCTTAAACTTTTCTTTTTATCAAAAGAGAGGCTCCCCTCTCCGATTTTCATTATAGAAAGTCAAATGTCTTGACAGTTCACTACCAGCAAAAACTAAAAACTACTACAACCCTTACAAACCAGGGGAAACTACGAGCCCAACCAGCCATCAAAGTTACTGATCATGCAAGATCAAGCGAGCCTAGAAGGCCGGAGAAGCTGAAACTCTTCGGGCACAAAATAAGCCAGGAAGTTTAGTGATGAAAAGATATGCCCCTTAGTGCAAATATGTCTCTTCACGGAAAGACACATCGCGAAAGGATGACTTTTCATGAAAAGACATATTTTAAGAAATGAATAATTTTTTGATGGACACATTTACAAAATTCAGTTGATCATTGAAATTACCTTAACTATGCTAGAAAACTAATATTCCAAATTTGGCATTCAATTAACTTATGCACTTCAACAATATTTGAGCTTATACTTTCAAAAAGGGAAATTTATATATAAATACTTGAAACAAGCTCATTAAAACTATCTAATAATAACCGCAAACCTGCTTTAAAATTCGCTCTCATATTTTTTCAATGGAATGCACACACACACTACACAGCATCCATACTCCCTCGCCATGGTGTGGTGGCCAACTGACCATGCACGTAATTTATTTCAGGTTCAGAGATGTGCGGAGGACATGTCGATCCTGATCACCACCTACGAGGGCTCGCACAACCACCCGCTCTCCGCCTCTGCAACCGCCATGGCATCCACCACCTCTGCCGCCGCGTCCATGCTTATGTCAGGCTCCTCCACCTCGCTGGGCTTCCCCTCTGCCGCCTCCAACCTCCACGGCCTCAGGTTCGGCCTCCCAGCGGCGACCACCGTCGATCCCTTGAGCCAGCTGAGCGCCCGGCCGTTCTTCCTCCCGGCAGCTGCCGGCACGTCCATCAGCGTCACCCCGTCGTACCCCACCATCACCCTCGACCTCACGTCGCAGGCCGCCTCGCAGCAGGCCTTCTCCCTCAGCAACACCAACAGGTTCTCCTCCAGCTTCACGGGCTCTTACGGCCATAGCAGCAGCACTGGTACTAGGTACCCTTCCACGAGCTTCTCCTTCTCCGGCTCCGGCGCGAGCAGCCTGCCCGGCGCCACCGCGTGGCCGGCCGGAGTTGGACCGTACCTGAGCTACGGATCCTCGCCCAGCGCACCCTACAACGACGCCGGCAAGAGCTCGTTCGAGGCCGCGCTGAGCAGCATCAATGGAAGGCAACAAGGCTCAGCGGCATTCCTCTACCAGCCGGTGCAGCAGAGGGCGGCTCACGTGAGCGGCGGCAGCACGGCACCGACCGTGCTCACCGACACGATCGCCAAGGCGATCACGTCGGACCCGGGCTTCCACACGGCGCTCGCGGCCGCCATCACGTCGTACGTCGGCAAGCCGGCTGCAGGATGTGGCAAGGGGCTCGAGTGGGGTGAGCACCTCGGGCTGGGGCCGTCCAGTGCGGCAGCCGCGGTGTGCTCGTCGGCAGTGCTAGCACGATCGTCATCAACGGGGGCCGCACAGAACGGTTCCCCGAACGACAGGATGACGTTGCAGGCGTCGCTGGCGCTGTCGGGCTCCACCAGTGCTACTGCTTCGACGTTGTGAAGAACAGGGAGCACATTAATTTGTTAGCAGAAGGTTTCTGAGTTGTGTTCATGGATTGATTTGAACATTTCGTCTAGATATAATACTGACTATAGAATAATTTCTGAAAATGTGTTGATCGATTCACCATTCACAACCAAAACACATGCCAAGAGTTTTTGCCTGCGACAAGTTATTTGCAAGTTGCCTGGAAAAAGAAAACCTTTGCAGTGATCATAACTGCAGCGGAAAACAAAGTAATCTTAGGCTCCGTTTGATTCATGTTGTGGACCTGAGTTATGCTGTCAAAACTTCACGGCAGCGACTTTGGGCTTATAGCTCCTGTGCCACACGTTTGAGGTGAATCGGCAAGGGTGCGACGTTGTTCGAGCGAATGACTGTGGTGCGACAATTTTGAGCAGGTAAATAGCCCACGCACGACATGGCTGTTAAACTCAACTGATGCCCTCGTTAGCTGTTGGGGGCTGGACCCACCACTTATCCACGTAAGCGCGTTATTTCGCGGGACCCACCACTTGTTCTTTCGCGGGACCCACCACTTGTTCTTTCGCGGGTGAGGGAGTCCTGAATAAGGGGGTATCCGGACAGCCGGGCTATATGCTTTGGCCAGACTGTTGGACTATGAAGATACAAGATTGAAGACTTCGTCCCGTGTCCGGATGGGATTCTCCTTTGCGTGGAAGGCAAGCTTGGCGATTCGGATGATAGATCTCCTTCTCTGTAACTGACTTTGTGTAACCCTAGCCCCCTCCGGTGTCTATATAAACCGGAGGGTTTAGTCCGTAGAACAACAATCATAATCATAGGCTGGCTTCTAGGGTTTAGCCTCTACGATCTCGTGGTAGATCAACTCTTGTAATACTCATATCATCAAGATCAATCAAGCAGGAAGTAGGGTATTACCTCCATCGAGAGGGCCCGAACCTGGGTAAACATCGTGTCCCCAGCCTCTTGTTACCATTAGTCTTAGACGCACAGTTCGGGACCCCCTACCCGAGATCCGCCGGTTTTGACACCGACATTGGTGCTTTCATTGAGAGTTCCTCTGTGTCGTCGCTCTAAGGCTCGATGGCCCCTTCAATCTTCAACAACGCAGTCCAGGGTGAGACTTTTCTCCCCGGACAGATCTTCGTGTTCGGCGGCTTCGCACTGCGGGCCAATTCGCTTGGCCATCTGGAGCAGATCGACAGTTACGCCCCTGGCCATCATGTCAGGTTCGGAAAGCTGAACTACACGGCCGATATCCGCGGAGACTTGATCTTCGATGAATTCGGGCCTGCATCAGGAGCGCCGAACAGTCACGACGAGCACGACTTAAATCTGTTGTCGGACAGTATTCGGGATATCGCCCCTGCAGCTGCTCCGGACCTAAATCCGGGGCAGACCGCGTCGTTCGACGACGAGTGGATGGACCCCGCCATGGAAGCAGCATACTCTTCGGCGGTAGAGCCGAACAGAGATTCCGCCGTTAAGGGAATCGGCGTCACCGGACCCCGGACGTGGGTTCCGAACCGCGCGCGCCCGGGCCCATCGAGTCTGATTGGGCCCCAATAATGGATTTCACCGCCGCGGATATCTTTCAGCACTCCCCCTTTGGCGATGTGCTAAATTCATTAAGGTCTCTCTCTCTGTCAGAAGATTCCTGACCGAACTATGTCCGGCTCGAGTGGGAAGCAGGCGATGAAGAAATTCGTTACCCACCCACCACCCACTTCATAGCCACGGTCGATGATTTGACCGATGTGCTTGATTTCGACTCTGAAGACATCGACAGTATAGACGACGATGCAGGAGAAGAACAGGAACCACCGCCCACAAGGCGCTCGACTGCCACCTCTTCATATGATATATATATATATATATATATATATATATATATATATATATATATATGGTGGGCACCACCAAAGAAAACAATGGCGATGAGGCAACAGAAGATAACCCCTCAGGGAAGAAATCAAAGCATGGGCGTCATCGGCGCCGCTCTAAGCCCCACCACACAATACCGGCACAGGAGAAGAAAACAATCCAGATGGTGCCGAAGAGGAATACAATCCTGATCAGCCTACCTTCGAGCAGGCCGAACAGGAACACGGGCAGGTCAGCCCAGATGAACAGGCGACGGACGAATACTTGGAGGACAACAACTATATGCCTCCCTTTGAAGATGAGGTGAGCCTCGGCGATGATGAATTCGGCGTACCGGAGGATCCCGTAGAGCAGGAGCGCTTTAAGCGCCGGCTTATAGCCACTGCAAGAAGCCTGAGAAAGAAGCAGCATCAGCTCCAAGTTGATCAAGATCTACTCACAGACAGATGGACCGAGGTCCTGGCGGCCGAGGAATACGGACTCGAGCGCCCACCAAAGTTTACCCAAAGCACAAGTTGGTACCTCAACTAGAGGAGGAGGCCGTAGAGCCTTCACTACCAGCACAAGACGAGGCTGACCGGCCACCTCGTGGCCGGGATAAAACGGCGTATCAGACCGAATACCAGCCCGCACCCCCACGCCAGTTTACTACGGCCCGGGGTAATACGCAGGACCTACGAAATCTATTGGAAAACAAAGCAGGATAGCCAAGATCGATCTATGGGTCACCGGGGCGCGCCCCAACACTTGACGACGACCATCATGCCGGATACACTAACAACAAGTCCGGTCGGGCCGAACATAACCAGCCAGACATAGTCGCACTACATAGCGACATAGCCCGGCACAGAGGCGCCGCACACCCCCTTTGCTTCACTGATGAAGTAATGGATCACGAATTCCCATAAGGGTTTAAACCCGTAAACATCGAGTCATACGATGGCACAACAGACCCCGTGGTGTGGATCGAAGACTTTCTTCTCCACATTCACATGGCCCGCGGTGATGACCTACACGCCATCAAGTATCTTCCCCTTAAACTCAAAGGACCAGCCAGACATTGGCTGAATAGCCTGCCGGCGAACTCCATCGGCAGTTGGGAAAATCTTGAGGACGCATTCCTCGACAACTTCCAAGGCACTTACGTGCGACCACCGGATACTGATGACTTAAGTCACATTACCCAACAGCCCGGAGAGTCAGCCAAGAAATTCTGGACTCAGTTCCTAACTAAAAAGAACCAAATTGTCGACTGTCCGGACGCCAAGGCCCTGGCGGACTTTAAGCATAATATCCGCGACGAGTGGCTCGCCCGACACCTCTGCCAAGAAAAACCGAAGTCCATGGCGGCCCTCACGACACTCATGACCCACTTTCGCGCGGGCGAGGACAGTTGGATGGCTCGCAGTAGCACCACGCCAAGAAACTCCGGCACTTCAGATGTCCGCGACAGTAACGGAAAGCCACGGCGCAATAGACATAAGCGTCGGAATAATGGTGACAACGCCGAAGATACGACAGTCAATGCCGGATTCAGCAACTCAAAATCCGGTCAGCGAAAAAAGCTGTTCAAAAGAAATAATCTGGGATCATCCAATCTTGACCGCATACTTGACCGCTCGTGCCAGATTCATGGCACCCCTGACAAACCAGCAAATCACACTAACAGAGATTGTTGGGTGTTCAAACAGGCCGGCAAGTTGAATGCCGAAAACAAGGACAAGGGGCTGCACAGCGATGATGACGAGGAGCCCCGGCGTCCGAACACTGGGGGACAGAAGAAATTTCCCCCCAGGTGAAAACGGTAAGCATGATCTATGCCACCCACATTCCCAAACGGGAATGAAAGCATGCACTGAGGGACGTCTATGCGATGGAGCCAGTCGTCCCAAAGTTCAACCCATGGTCATCCTATCCGATCACCTTCGATCGTAGGGACCATCCTACCAGCATCCGTTACGGCGGCTCAACCGCATTGGTCCTTGATCCTATCATCGACAGATTCCACCTCACGCGAGTCCTTATGGACGGTGGCAGCAGCCTCAACCTGCTTTACCAGGGCACGGTGCGCAAAATGGGCATCGATCCCTCACGGATCAAACCCACCAAAACCACCTTTAAAGGTGTAATTCCAGGGGTAGAGGCCCGCTGTACGGGCTCAATAACACTGGAAGTGGTCTTCGGATCTCCGTATAACTTCCGAAGCGAGGAGTTAATCTTCGATCGTACCTTTCCGTAGTGGCTATCATGCACTACTTGGACGAACCGCGTTCGCTCGATTCAATGCGGTACCCCACTATGCATACCTTATGCTCAAGATGCCAGGACCTTGCGGGGTTATAACAGTCAATGGAAACACAGACCGCTCCCTCCGTACGGAAGAGCACATTGCGGCCCTCACGGTAGAAGTACAAAGAAGCCTTCTTCGACAGATAGCCAATTCGGCAATGACAACCCCGAACACCGTCAAGCGAGTCCGGAGCACACTACAACAGGATCGTCAGGCACGCAAAGAGCTCGATTAGCAATCCGGCCTCCGCTGCAGCCCCAGTCAGGCGGCATTTGTGCCACGCGTACATAACTGCGCACTCAAAATACCATGGGCGTAGGTGAAGGCGAGACGACGATGCGGCCTACAGTATGGTTCAGCCGCCACGAGGCCCGCATACCCTTTTTCTTTCTTTCTTTCAGGACCCTACTTTCGGGCAGCCCCTTCAGAGAACCGGACTATCGGACTCATCACAGGAGGGAACACCAAGGAGGCAAGAGGCTTTGCACACAAAGGAATACCCAGGTGGTCTCTGTTAATGATCGTTATACCTGTTTTACATACCCGCATGCAGCCTACCTTTGGATAGGACATGTCAAATAGTCCTATTTGTTTCTGCTTCACACATTAATTGTACACATACGCCTTGACATATTATCCAAATAACAACGGGAAATAGTATACAGCATCAGCTTCTTATTACTATCTTCATATTTTCCCTTAAATGGTTATTTAATATTGCATCCGTACACTTTGGTATGTTCAGTTTGCCAGAGGCTTCTTATTGTGCCCCATAATACGGCAAGATAAGTCTGAATACTTTCGACAGTACGGCACCCCGAACTTATAGCATTATATGCATCAGCTCTGAATCATGTCTTGGGCCAATAGTTGGGTTAACCCGGCTCCCTTGTTTTGGTACCTTACGTTCCGTTATATCGGCGAAAGTAGCGCAAGGATAACTACTACGATTGTGTCCCGGTTCTTTCGGACGAGCACCTGAGTAGAGAAAGCCGAAAATTGACTGTCATGATGCGGCGAGAGTTGGTCGCTGTTCGAGAGGTCTAAAATCCTTAAAGATTTTTCCCGCTTCAGGCGAGGAATCGGCCTTGTCCGATTTAGGCGTATATAGCGCCCCAATTCGGCTTTCCGAATACTAGAGGCTTCGCCGAAATTTCAAATTGTAGACTTCTATGGCTAAGTGAGAGTTGTAAATCCGCATAGTCCGATTGCCTTGTTCGTTGCGCTAAACACCTCCTTAAAGGACCAAAAATTTGGATAAAGAGTGTTTGGGTTTTCCACGAACACCCCAGTACTAGTTACAAGGGGGCAAAAGTCGATGACAGGCCTACTTTTAGAATTTTATAAACAGCCGCACATAAGGTAATATTTTAAATCAAACAAAGTGTCATATAAGCACAAACAAACTCGTTTTTCTGTTACAAAAACGACATGAGTATATTCACTCAAAGATTATGTCCTTGGTACATTGATTGGCCACAAGGCGAGCGTCTTTCATAACGCCATTGTAATATTTTTCGGGGTAGCGATGCTGCTTTCCCTCAGGTGGCCCTTCCTTCACAAGCTTCTCAGCATCCAGTTTGGCCCAATGCATCTTCGCGCGGGCAAAGGCCTGGCGGGCACCCTCAATACAGACGGATTGCTTGATAACCTCAAGCCGCAGACAGACATTTACCATCCGCTTTATAAGGCCAAAGTAGCTATCGGGCAGAGGCTCACCAGGCCACATCTGGACTATCAGGCCCTTCATGGCCAGTTCGGCCGCCTTGTGGAGTTCGACCAATTGCTTCAGTTCGTCACTCGAGGGCATCGGGTGTTCGGCTCCGGCATACTGAGACCAAAACAACTTCTCCATTGAGCTCCCTTCTTCGGCATGGTAGAACTCTGTGGCATCCGATATGCTGCATGGCAGATCTACAAATGCCCCTGGCGAGCTCTGAATGCGGTTAAGTAAAAGAAATGTCTCCTCCACATGCTTGCTCTGCATAATGAATGCCTTACCTACCACTATCTTCTTGGCCGCCTGGATTTCCTGGAGGGCCCTTTGGGCTTCGGACTTGGCATCTTTCGCGCTCTCGAGGGCTTTGGCAAGCTCTGACGCTTGCGTCTTGAAGTCATGCTCCAAGGACTCGAACTTCTTGCCGAACTCCTGGAGCTCTTTCCGTACCTCTCCCACACAAGCATCTTGCTTTTCACACTCAGTGCGCTCCGTGGCCGCTTTGGCTTCGGCCTCGAACATCGCTTTCTTCAGGGCCGCCATTTCGGTCGTGGCCCCTATTAAAAATCATGATACTTTTTGTTAGCATCATCAATTTTTCTCCTCTACATAACACATGGACGGGGTATCACCTACCTTTGTTCTCCTCGAGCTGCCTCTTCACAAGGCCGAACTCTTCTTCGGGCTGCCCCAGGTCCCGCCTGAGTCCGGTGACCTCAGCTGTGGGCGCCGCGGCGGTCAGTAGCAACGCCTGCTTATTAACATAGACAAGTACTGTCAAACTCCTGCGGTTTTTAAAGTTGACCCTCTGTTTGGCTTTTCTTTCCGAACACCAAACAGAGTATGAGGGGCTACTGTCTATTGGGTGATATTTTCTCACACTTTTTCATTACTTACCTCAAAACATGTTAGGAGGCTGGTGCAGGCTTCGGTCAATCCGCTTTTCGCGGACCGAACCTTCTCAATTACCGTACTCATAAGAGTATGGTGCTCTTCGTCAATAGAAGCGCCTCGAAGCACTTCCAACAAATTATTCGATGCCTCCGGCTGGGCGGAGGTCATCGGCACGGCCGGCTCGCCCTCCTTCGTGAGGAGCTGCCTACCGGAATCCGGAACCTTTGGAGGCTCCGGTGCAGTAACCTGCTGTGAGCCAGACTCGTTGTGGCTCCCGTCAGCATAATCCATGGGGATCTTACCCCCCATGTGCCCGGCATCTGGGATTTTGCCTTGGGGTGTCTCCAGATCTGTCGCCCCCTACTCTGGTATACTTTGGGACAACACCTCGGTGTCGTCTGCAGGTCGTGGGGAGGTGGCCATCGGGAGTGAATTCATCTCCGACTCACTCAGAGACCCATCCGGAGAGGATACCCCGAGATTGGACCCAGCCGGACTGCATATACGTGTTCGGCGTTATCACAAACTATGAAGTCAAAGTCGCATGAAAAGTATTACAGAGTGCGGATACTTACGACTTCGCCCGGGGCTTGCCCCTGGGCAGCCACTCCTCCTCGCTGTAGGCGGCCGTGGTGGAGTGGTCCGGAAGGGATGTCTTTCCCTTCTTCGGCGTCCTAGCCTCCCCCTACGGGGCGGTTTTCCTTTTCTTCTCCTCCCCAGTGCGGGGAGGGGGCATTTCATCATGTTTCCCCCCGTCTCCGTGGGAGGAATCTGCCTCGGCGTCCTTGGACAACGAGTCTATCACGCCCCTGCACCGGAGACCTTTTCTGGTCCCCGCGGCCGCTTTCTTGGACCCTTCGGCCCCCCTAGTTGGGGCGGTCTTCCTCTTCCTATCCTCCCCTTCATAGGAGGAGTGCGCCTCGTAGTCTTCTGGCAAGGCATCCGGTGCAACCCCGCGCCGGAGACCCTTCCTGGTCCTCGTGGCCTTCTTTTCGGCCTTTTTCAACGGCACCTTGTAAGGCGCCGGAACCAGCATCTCCGTCAGGAGTGCGGTTGCTGGATATTCAAGTAGCGGAGCCGGACAGTCGATCCGCTCCGCCGTCTCCATGTAATCCTGTTTTGTCAGCATGGTGACTTAAAATCCTCCCACGAATATGGTGGGAAAGGTACATCTTGTGATAGTCAGAGGACTTACCGGATTGGCGAGGCGCTTTGCACTGAGACAGCGGTCCTCGGAAGTGGAAGGAGGAACTTCGCCGGTCTTGAACAGCACCTTCCAGACGTCCTTATGCGTCGTGTTGAAGAGCTCATGCAGCATCTGGTGTTCGGCCGGATCGAACTCCCACATATTGAATGCCCATCTTTGACACGGGAGAATCCGACGGACGAGCATGACCTGGACCATGTTGACAAGCTTGATCTTCTTGTCCCTCATACTTTTTATGCAGGTATCGAGTCTGGTCAGCTCCACAGGTTCACCCCAGGCCAGGCCCTTCTTTTCCCAAGAGGTGAGCCGCATGGGGATTCCGGATCGGAATTTGGGGGGCGCCACCCAGTTGGCGTCGCGCGGCTCGGTGATGTAGAACCACCCTGATTGCCACCCTTTCATGGTCTCCACAAAGGAGCCGTCAAGCCATGTAACGTTGGGCATTTTTTCCACCATGGCGCCTCCGCACTCTGCCTGGTGGCTGCTCACGATCTTCGGCTTCACGTAGAAGGTCTTCAACCACAGGCCGAAGTGGGGCTTGATGCGGAGGAAGGCCTCACACACGACGATGAACGCCGAGATGTTGACGACGAAATTTGGGGCCAGATCATGAAAATCTAGCCCATAGTAATACATGAGCCCGCGGACGAACGGGTGGAGTGGAAATCCTAGTCCGCGGACAAAATGAGGGAGGAGGACTACTCTCTCCTGAGACTTTGGGGTGGGGGTGATATGTCCCTCCACTGGAAGTCTGTGCGCGATGTTTTCGGCCAGGTATCCGGCCGCCCAAAGCTTGGTAATGTCCTCCTCTGTGACGGAGGAAGCCATCCACTTGCCTCCCGCTCCGGACATGCTGCAGATGGTCCTACGGAGAAGGTGAGAACTTGGGCGCTAGGGCTCGAGAGTGCGAGAACGGATGAACAAAGGAGGAAGAAGGCGTGGGTGAAAGCAGGAGATCCTTGTCCCTTTATAAAGGCGGTGAAAAATGTGCGCCTCCCCACTTGCCTGTCAAAATTACTCATTTTCCAGGCGCCACGATTGATGGCACGGTTGGGTTACCCATACCCGTATTGATGAGGATCCCGCGATAAGGGTTACACGATCTCTGCTTCGACAAGACGTCCCAAGGAAACCACCTCGCAATGTGTGCGGTAGCTGGTTGTAAAAAATGGTCCGAATAATGGTCGGGCCATGGAGTGATGTCATGCTACGAAGAGTTGTCAGTAGATTAGATTTGTGGATTATTGTTCTCTCTACGGTGGTATGTGAAATTTGTCTTGCAGAGCCGGACACGACTTAAGTGTTCGACATTTAGCTTGGAGTATTCAGAGATGGAAACCACCTTGCAATGCCGAAGACAATCTGCGCACCGGACTCATCGTCATTGAAGCCTGGTTCTGGGGCTACTGAGGGAGTCCTGGATAAGGGGGTATCCGGACAGCCGGACTATATGCTTTGGCCGAACTGTTGGACTATGAGGATACAAGATTGAAGACTTCGTTCCGTGTTCGGATTTGACTCTCCTTTGCGTGGAAGGCAAGCTTGGCAATTTGGATGATAGATCTCCTTCTCTATAACCGACTTTGTGTAACCCTAGCCCCCTCCGGTGTCTATATAAACCGGAGGGTTTAGTCTGTAGAACAACAATCATAATCATAGGCTAGCTTCTAGGCTTTAGCCTCTATGATCTCGTGGTAGATCAACTCTTGTAATACTCATATCATCAAGATCAATCAAGCAGGAAGTACGGTATTACCTCCATCGAGAGGGCCCAAACCTGGGTAAACATCGTGTACCCAGCCTCCTGTTACCATTAGCCTTTGACACACAGTTCGGGACCCCCTACCCGAGATCCGCCGGTTTTGACACCAACAGCGGGACCCACCACTTGTTCTTTCACGGGACCCACCTCCTTGCAGCTAGAAGAGACGAGCGCCCGTGCCCGTCCTCCCGCCGCCGCAGCCCATTCATCCCCTTTCCCCAATCTTTCTCTTCTCCGATGACCTAGCGCAAATGTCTACCTCCTCCACCACATACTCAAAATGGCGACAGTATGGACCAGTGCTGCTCACAAGGTGCCCTGACTGCCCACGCCCAGACCCTCTTAAACGGTTGCTCACTAAGAGGGATGACAATGGCAATCTTGGGCGGGAATTTGTGAAATTCTTGAGCAAACCAATGGCAGGAAGGGATGGCAAGGTTAGATCTCAGTTCTAAGCTCGTTCTTTCGCTCTCTTTTGCTCTGATTTCTCCATATTTTGTTTTTTCTCCTCGAATTTGGGATTTAGGGTTCATGTTGTTGTTTCCAGATCTTGAAGAAATGTTACCATTTCGAGTGGATTGATGAATATGTTGATAGGATTCAGTTTAAGGGCTATGTTGATTCGAGCGTGGCCGCAACCTGGGAGCTCAATTTGGGCGGGGTGCCGCTGATTGCTGTGGAGAATATGGGGAGCTCGGGCGGAGGGGCGGGCAGAGTCGTGCCGATGGCGATGTATGCGTGCAATGTTGAACTGCATGCGGAGTCCGAACTGACCGAGGAACTGAAGAAGATCAAGAAACATCTAAAGCAGATGATCGATTTGCAGAAGCAAGCAAATATCATGGCAGGGGGGTTCTATTGTTGTATCATTGCTCTTTCTTTGTTTTTATTTGTTGTTCATCCGTCATTAGAATGGGCATTTAGGCCCGTCAGGGTAGAGGATGTGATCTGTGCGCCATGCCAAGTTATGTATCTGAATTGAAGCAGCAATTTGGAACACAAATTATTCAGTGTTCATGCTCTGTTTCCTCTATTTTTGTTCTTCAGTTAACAGAGTACATACCCAAATTCAGTTTCTAGTAAAAAACAAAACTTGGCTGCCAAATAGATGTTGGGCCGTAAGAAAATAACCATGCCCAAATAGAGACCAGCCCACCCGTGTAGGGGCACTAGCCCACTCGCGTAGGGGCACCAGCCCACCTCTAATTTCGGCAAATAAAATGTTACTTGTCTTTAGTTTGGCCTTTTTCTTGCACTAGCCCAAATTTTGTGATGGATCATTTTTTGATGCACTAAAACTAAATGTTACTTGTTTGTATGCATGTCTATGGTTCCATGAACTAAAAGAGTTGCATGCTTGCATGAAGTAAATTAGTTTGCATTTCCTAGTTGCATGTCCATAGTGGGTTTGCATGGGGCTCCTAGTTGCATGTCTATGGTTTGGGTCATGACCCATTATTTGGCCAATGTTTTAAAGATGGTGTGTGTGGTGATTGGGGTGTCGCAACCTGAGCCCATAGCAACCCATAGCAATACACAAATAATAGCAAGAACAACCCATAGCAATCTACAAATAATAGCACGAAACACACAATATATATAGTAGCATAACGATTATATAGAAGCATAACGATTGCAACCCATAGTTCCACGATAGCCTTACAACTCCACGATAGCCTTACAACTTAAAATACTAATACAACTTAATAATAGTAGCATAACGATACAACTTAAAATACTAATACGAAAGATAGCTAGCTAGATAGATAGATCGGGGGGCACCAAACGCGTGTTCTCCTGTTCTTCTTTGGGTTCTTCTTGTCCTCCTCCTCTGGGTGAACGCCACCTCTCTCCTCCGGGCGTTGTTCACTCCTCCCCGTTGTTGATGGGGAATGGGAGCGTGTGCATAATGTCGTTGTTGGGGAAGACGTTATTGAAGTCGGTGAAGATGTTATGGGTGGTGAAATCTATGAACTCAGAACCAACCCAATACACTCGCCCGAGGAGGTGGAAAGCGTTGAAGGGGTTATTGAACGTAGCGAGGAGCGCAACCACAACGCCATTGTGGTTGACCTCCTCAAGATGGTACATCCTTGGAGAGCCGCGGGGGAGGTGGTGGAAGCCGGCTGCAAGGAAGAACTCTGTTAACTCCCTTGGGCCCCTCCACCTTGAGATCGCCAACACCCTAAGGGTTCTATCTACATAGACTCTGGTCGGGTAGAGCCTTTCCTACATGGTTGGAGGGAAGCGGTAGGTGGGGGCATTGTACTGCATGGTGGCTCGAGGGCTCGATCGGGTTTGATGGAGAAGAAGGAAGAAGAAGGGCAGAGGAGGCAGAGGATGGGGTTGGGAGAGGAAGACGATAGTGCCCGACTTAAATAGCCCAAGTGCGACGTGGTTTTTGATTTCTTCGAGTGGCTTCACCGGGTAGAATTAATGTGCTGGCGGCGTTTGGTGGCGCCCAATCAAAGTGTGTACACGAGCGTGGGAAACGGATGTGACGCTTCTATGCCACTGGTCGTGGGTCAAGGGGGATGGGCTCATGCACCCGTCTGTGCCGTCGTGGGTCAAGGGGACACGCCTGCCCCGGGTTCTCTGCGTGTGCCGCTCGTGCATGCATGCATGGCAATGTAGCTTGCTTGCTAGGTCCTGGTTAGAGGGAATCGTTTGGTTGATGGGAGACATGACAATAATGGACACCTTAATTTTCCCATCTTGTAACGAGCAGCACGCCGTTTGAACTACATTGATACCCATCATGCCAGTATTGTGTCGTTCAAAGAGGAGCATGCCATGCACCACTGGCTTTTTGGTTGTCTCTTCGTTGGGGTCTGGCCCGGCTGCTGCATTGTGGCCGGGTGCATGCTTTGATGTGACGCTGCATCGGTGCTAATGGTAGGCATGCGACAGCTTACTGCGTCGAGAGGGGTGGCGGAGCAGGGCTACGTCGAGGGCATGCATGGAACACACGGGCGCAGTGTTGCGGGTGGGCATGCATGCTGCAACGGACACCGGCGCTGCGGGTAGGCACATAGTCTTATTATGTCGTATAATAACGAGAAAAATATATAAATATGGTTTACACACATTTTTACGAAAAATCCTTCACTAAATTGTCATTCCTCGAACAATGTAGTATGGAGTTCAAGGGAGAGAGTAGTGGGCACCCGAGAGTAGGTGGGGTTTAGAAAATGAATAGTGTGAAAACCTCACCAAAACTTCATTTTGGATTGACTAAGAAAGATGTGAACTTACTTTCTCATTTTCATGTTTTAAACTTGTTTTATATATAATTTTCTATTAAACCTTGTTTGTTTAAAAAGAAAATAAAATAATAGAAAATTAATTCGATACATAGTGCGACTTTAGATTTGCACTATATATAGGTAGAATAGATGTGTAGAAAAATTATTTGGCTGGTTTAGACAAGGTGCCAAAAAACTTGCTTAAATATGAGTGTCGGTGTCAAAACCGGCGGATCTCGGGTAGGGGGTCCCAATCTGTGCGTCTTAGGCTGATGGTAACAGGAAGCAAGTGACATAATGTTTACCCAGGTTCGGGCCCTCTCGATGGAGGTAAAACCCTACTTCCTGCTTGATTAATATTGAAGATATGAGTAGTACAAGAGTAGATCTACCACGAGATCATAGAGGCTAAACCCTAGAAGCTAGCCTATGATGGTATGATTGTAATTGTGATCAGCCTTATAAGGACCATCCTCTCCGGTTTATATAGACAACGGAGAGGGCTAGGGTTTACATGGAGTCGGTTACAAGGAAGGGAATATAATATCTGGATCACCAAGCTTGTCTTCCACGCAAAGGAGAGTCCCATCCAGACACGGGCGAAGTCTTGAGTCTTGTATCTTCACGCTTCAATAGTCCGGACGATGTATATAGTCTGGACGATGTATATAGTCCGGCTGTCCGGATACCCCCTAATCGAGGACTCCCTCAGTAGCCCCTGAACCAGGCTTCAATGACGATGAGTCCGGCGTGTACTCTTGTCTTCGGCATTGCAAGGCGGGTTCCTCCTTTCGAATAATCCAAGGTTATTATCGAACACGTAGACCGTGTCCGGATCTACTGTGATGAATAGTGTCCGGTTTTTGAAAGATGATCTTCACACACCATTGTAGGGAACATAGCATAAATCCGTTCTGCTGGCAATCTTTGTATGTCGTGCCCTTGCATCATGGCCTGGTCCAACATGAACCGGCGTCTCATGCCCCACCTCGACTCGCGTTGCGAGGCGGTTTTATTGGCACGTCCTGTCAAAGCAGAGATCGTGTTCCTCTTATTACGGGATCTTTCATCAATATGGGCGGGTGTGACCCCACGGTGACCGTTGGCATGACTCCATGTATTTTAGATAAGTCTCAAGCGGTTGCGCTGAGGACTCTTGATATTCTTCCCCTTTATATAGGGGCCGAGGCCTACACCTCTTTTCCACCTCTCTTGCTCCTTCTCGCACCTCGAGCTCCAGCACTCAAAGCCTAAGCTCCAACACCCCAGATCCTCTAGTATGTCTGGATCCGACGCAAAAGGCCGGTGGGTGGCCGCCTGGATCCAAGAGGAGGGTATTACTAAGCTGAGGGATGTCGGATACCTGACCGCCGACATCCAGCACAGGCTTCCTGTTCCAAGGCAAGTTATCCCCACACCGGAGCCCAATGAGAGCGTCGTGTTTGTCCCTCACTTCCTCCGAGGCCTGGGCCTCACCCTCGACCACTTTGTGAGGGGGCTCATGTTCTACTATGGCTTGAATTTTCATGATCTGCCTCCAAACGCTATCATCCATATCTCGTCGTTCATTATTGTGTGCGAGACTTTTCTCCATGTCAACCCACACTTCGGTTTATGGCTCAAGACCTTCAATGTGAAGCCGAAGATGATCGAGGGGCGACATGCAGAGTGCGGAGGTGCCATAATAAGCGGGAACACCGATAACCCATGGCCAGAGGGTTCTTTCCTGGAAGTATCCAATGTATGGCAACGGAGGTGGTTTTATGTTACAGCTCCCAGAGGCACAAAGTGGGTAGCCGCCCCCGAGTTCCGCTCGGGCCCTCTGTCACAGTTGGCGTCTTGGACCGACGTAGGACAGAATTGGGGGCCCGCTGGTGACGTACCAGAACTGCAGAATCGGACTATTAAACACTTATTCGGCCTGAAGCTCGAAGGGATGTGCAAATTATTCTTCGGACCACAAGTAAAGTGTCCGGACACCACCAAGGATGCGGGCCAAAGCTGGAATCGCCTAGATGCCCAAGTAAGTAACCTTAAAGCCGGACACTTCGTTTGTATTTGTCATAACCATTATTCTAAAAAAACCCTCCGTGGCCAGGAATGGCTCACCAAGGCGGAGAGAATCAGGTGTCCGGTGCCACTGCCTGAAGGCTCGCCTGGCCCAACCGTGGCCAAGATGCTTGGCCGGGTGCTCAGCAAAATCCCTTCAGGGAAAGGCAAAGGAAAGGGCGGTGAAGCCGAACTTCACACACTATGCATCCGAACCGGGGGAATCGTTACCTTCCCTGGGGAGGATAGTCGGGAAGGTGAGGTGAAGCCTCCTCCCCGCGCGGGAGGAAGAGGGCCGCCTCCGAAGACTTGGAGGCGGAGATGCCCAAACAAGGGAAGAAGTCATCACCAGGGGGCTCTGCCGCAACGGGCACCCTCACCGCGTCGTGCCCACCAGCGGGCCAGCCCTCCATCGAGCTGTAAGTTAATCATTAATTAGAAGGTGTGATGTTTCTCTGAGATCCATAACCGGGACTTCGTCTTTTGTAGTCCGGCGAGCAGCTCCTCTCAACAGAGTTCATCTTCTGGGGATCTTCCTCCGGAGATGATGGAGAGTGAGACCCCACCCACCTCTCCGCCTCATGAAGCGGGTGACACCGAGGTGTCGTCACGGAGGAGTCCGGATCTGCCGAAGCCGGAAGTGAACACATCAGTCACCCTGAGCCCGGAGCGTTCGGCTCCCACGGGGGGCAATGAGAACGGTCCGGCACAGTTCGATGTCCGGCCGGACGTACTGACAGGCCTTCTGGAGCGAGCCGCACTCTCAGAGTAGCACCGCTCTTTAATGAGCACGGTGCTCACGAAGATTTCATCCGCTACCAGCGGTTTGAATGAGGCATTTACAAGCCTACTCAAAGGCTTTGAGGTATGTAGTGAAAATGCAATATTTTTTGGTTGTGAAGCACGCGCTAGGTGTGCTCCCTATGGATAGTAGCCCCTGAGACTCTGGTTGCCCGCCATAGGCGGCAAACGGGGATCATATAGTAATGGCTACGTTGTACGTGTGCGCAGGTGTCTAAGGATCCGGTAGCCGACCAGTCTGTTGAAGTTGCCAAACTAAGGAGGCAGATCAAATCAATCGATGACGATATCACGCTGGTGAACAAGAGTCACAGGGTATGAGCTCTGCTTCCCTTATTAAGTTTTATATAGGAAAATGCGAGAGGGGCATAATATTAATGCAATGTGTTGGTACTGCAGATGGTGTTGCTGCCGTGGAGGCCCTGAGGGTGGAACTTGCTCAGGCCAAGGAACAAGCTCGGGCTAGCAATGCGGCTGCCCTAAAGGCGGCCGAAGAATTGAGAGCCGAAAAGGCTGCTCATCGCCGAAGCGAGGAAAAGATAGCCGAAATGGCTGGGGAGTTGAAAAATGCCACCGACCAGTATGTACTCCTTGAAAAGGAGAATAAGGCTAGTTCGGCCGAGCTAGACAAGGCACTTAATGCCGCCAAGGAGATGCGGACCAAGATCCGGGGTATGCGGGAGGAGCTCCAACAGGCCGACAAAATCATGGCTGGGGGCTCCTACTTACTGCGGACGAAGTTTTTGGATCCAAAGTATGCTCCCCTGGCTCAGCGCTGGAGTCCTGCAGACGCATATGCGGACTTGGCGAATAGTACAGCTGGCGCTGCCAAGTTCTTCGAGGATCAAGGTGATAAGGAAGTGGTGAAGCTTTTCTGGTCACAATTCAATGCTCCCACTCGTCCGCTGCCGTTAAATGAGAAGGTGGCTGCTGTGGCGAAGCTTCATAGGCTGTCCGGGCTTGCAATGCGGTCTGTAATAGACCATCTTTGGTCGAACGGGCCTAAGACGGATAGTTATTTTGGTTTGGTGCAACAATTCCTTGGGGTCGTGTCTCGGATTGACGTCATGAGGAGGTCGGCGTGCATAGAGGGTGCATGATTGGCTCTTGCCCGCGTTAAAGCCTATTGGACTGATATGGAGGCCACCATTATAGCGACCCAGGATCCGGCGGGAGGCCAATATCCGGTCGAGCACTACTTGGCGCAGGTCACAGAAGGCGCCCGCCTAATAGAGGTGCAGTGCTCGAAGAATGTTTTGTTCGAGTGATAAGTCGAGTCATTGTATAAACAATGTTTATTTTGATTATGAGGCTATATTTATACTTTTTGCCTGAAAATATGATTGTGTCCCCTGTGCGGCCGTTTTCATATGTATAAGTAGTCCGAAAGATAACAATCGTTGGCTTCAGCCCCCACGCATACAATGCGGGGGTGTTCGCAAAAAATATGCTTAATCACACTTGATCCAACGTCTTGGTCCATTAAGGAGGTGATCGCATGTCGAACTAGGCAACCGGACTATATAGCTGTAACACTTTCGCTTAGCCATGGGAGTCTAATGGTGGGGCTACTATGTAGCCCCTGGTACCCTCGCGTGCATCCGAATACGGGCGCGTGTGTACATGGCCGGGAAACGGCCCTTCGTTAATGCGGAGGAATCGTAAAGATTCCGGTGAGTCATCGAGTGGTTCAATAGTCTCTCGCTGCATCATGACAGTCAGTTTTCGGCTTTCTCTACTGAGGTGCTTATCCGGAATAACCGGGGAACAATCGCAGTAGTTCTCCTTTGGCCGCCTTAGCCGATAATAACGGAACATAAGGCGGCAAACCCAGGAGCCGGGCAAACCCAACATTTGACCAAAGACATGATTTGGAGCTGATGCATATAAGGCCAAACTCGTGACGCCGAACACTCCCAAAAGTGTTCGGGCTTTATAACAGAAGATGGGCTCAAGAATGCCCATTCATTATGAACCCTGTGTTTCCAGGTACGTGTGGTAATCTGTCGTGGCGAAATGCCAATAACGACAGTATCCTCTGTGGGTATGGAACCCATGGGATGGTTTAAACAACAAGAGGCAATAGAAAAGGTTTACGCAGGGGCTTAATCTAAAAGGAAACCTGTTGAACGGGGCCCTGCTGCACGTCTGCGCCTTTGTCTCCGTTGTGCCATATCCTGGAAGGGTATCGCGCGGACGTTGTCTGTGGAAAAAAGGAAAACTCATAGGAGAGCACAACGTAAGTATGCGATGGATAATAAAAGTGTAAGATGTTGCCTGCCAATAAGGTTGAGCCAAGTGTGGGGTTGTATTAAATATTTATAGCCCCTGGTTTCTGCTATGGGATTACATATACGGTGCCCTGGTTGAATTTTATCTGGGCTATCAGACTCGTCTAACCGTGTCTGTGGTTTTAATGACCAGTCATGTTTTCTGATATTGGAGGCCGCTTATAGTCCGGCCGCCAGGGTTGTCGCGTGTTCCTCTGCGCGTGAAGAGCGCTCTGTGATTCCGCTAACGGTGATGACGCCACGGGGACTGGGCATCTTGAGTGTAAGGTAGCCATAGTGCGGCAATGCATTGAAGCGGGTGAAGGCCGTTCTTCCAAGCAGTGCATGATAGCCGCTTTGGAAGGGTGCAATGGTGAAGAGTAGTTCTTCACTTCTGGAGTTGCTTGGGGGGGCAAATGTTACCTCCAGTACGACGGAGCCTCTATCGTAGGCTTCAATGCCTGGTATCACGCCTTCAAAAGTGGTGTTGCTTTGGCTAATTCTGGATGGGTTTATCCTCATCCTACGGACAGTGTCCTCGTATCTTAAATTGAGACTACTGCCACCGTCCATGAGTACACGGGTGAGATGGTATCCGTCGATTACTGGGTCAAGCACCAAGGCCTGTGATCCTCCGTGCCGAATATTAGTTCGGCCGTCCATGTGATCGAAAGTGATCGTACGAGACATCCAGTAGTCAGATGTGGGTACGATGGTCTCTACATCGTGCGCGTCTCTGAGCGCGCGTTCATGCCTTCTCGTGAATGTGTGAGTCGCGTGGATCATGTTTACTGTTTTAACCTCTGGCGGGAATTTTTTCTGTCCCCCAGTGTTCGGCTGGTGAGATTCGTCCTCGTCTTCACTTGGTGTTTCCCTCCCTTTGTGTTCAGCATTTAATTTGTCGGCCTGCTTGAAGACCCAGCACTCTCTATGGGTGTGGTTCACAGGTTTCTCCGGGGTGCCATGAATTTGGCATAGTCTGTCCAGGACTCTGTTCAGACCGGACAGTCCCTCTTTACTGCCTTTAAATGGCTTCTTTTGCTGATCAGGTCGAGAGCCCCTGAATCCGGCATTGACTGTTGTGTTGTCCGGGCTCTCTTCCTTGTTTTGGCGTTTGTTTTTATTACGTCATGGCTTCCCGTTGCCATCCCTTATTTCGGATGTGCTGGGGTCGCTGGTGCCTTTGCGGGCTAGCCAGCTATCTTCACCCGCACAAAAGAGGGTCATAAGGCTTGTTAAGGCTGCCATTGTCCTTGGCTTTTCTTGGCCAAGGTGTCTAGCGAGCCATTCGTCATGGATGCTGTGTTTGAATGCCGCTAAGGCTTCGGCGTCCGGACAATCGACAATTTGATTCTTCTTAGTGAGGAATCTGTTCCAAAGCTTGCGGGCAGACTCTCCGGGCTGTTGGATTATGTGACTTAGATCGTCTGCATCCGGAGGCCGGACATAAGTCCCTTGAAAATTGGCCCTGAAAGCGTCTTCGAGTTCCCCCCAACTCCTAATTGAGTTTTCGGGGAGGCTTTCCAACCAGTGTCTAGCTGGTCCCTTCAGCTTGAGGGGAAGGTATTTGATGGTGTGGAGGTCATCCCCACGAGCCATGTGAATATGCAGGATAAAATCCTCGATCCAGACCCCTGGGTCTGTCATTCCGTCGTATGCCTCTATGTTCACAGGTTTAAAACCTTGTGGGAATTCATGGTCCAGTACTTCTTCGGTGAAGCACAGGGGGTGAGCAACCCCTCTGTATCTGGACACGTTGTGGCATGCAGTCGGCTGTTGTTGTGTCCGGAGTTTATTCCGAACTGGTATTTGGCTTATATGAGCGTTTGGGTGACCATAGTCCCTCGCCGGGGTGTGTCCTTTAGATCCATAGATGGACTTGGCTACACCGGCTTTCTTATCCAGATGCTCACGCAGATCGTGAGCAGCGTCAGTAGCCGTTCTGTTGCGGTTGTGGAGTGGTACGTCTGGTCTCCTGGTCGTATTATTCTTTGATGGAACCGCCTCGTCATCGAATTCTGGCAGTAGCTTGCGCTTTGGATAGCTTTTCGTATGGCGATCGTCGCCATATCTTTCTTCAGTGTCTAGCACTTTATTCCATCTGCGACTGAGCTTTTCCTGTGCAGCTTTGAGCCATTGCTTCTGCTTATTTAGACTTCTTGCTGTGACCATAAGCTTTCGGTGGAGGTTGTCTCATTCCACTCATTCGTCCAGAATGATGAATGCATCGTTGTCCGGACTGTGTTCCTGTTCTGGGGCGGTTTCATGAGCTCGTCCCTCCGGATCATTGTGATCGGGTATTTGCTCCAAACTCGGTTTGGCATGACCTGGCTCGTCCTACTCCCTCGCTGGGTCCATGTGGTCGTTACTGCCTTCGGGGCTTACTGGTATGTCAATCCTTCTTGCGCTCTTGTCTCTATTTTTGTTGTTGCTGGACTTTGAGCGATGTCTACGCCGCCGTTTTGGCTTTTGGCTGGGTGTTTTATCTTCCGGAGTGTCACCGTCGTCCTTCTTGGGCGTATCCACCATGTATATATCGTGTGACAAGGTACTAGTCCCGCACCCCAGGGATTCTGAAGCTTCTCCTGCATCGTCGTCCATACCGTCGATGTCTTTGGAGTCGAAGTTGAGAACGTCGGTTACATCATCGATCATGGCGATGAAGTGGGTGGTGGGTGGGCAACGAATTCCTTCGTCGCCTGCTTCCCACTCAGACCGGACATAGTTCGGCCCAGAGCCTCCTGACAAAGAGAGAGACTTTAATGAGTTTAGCATGTCGCCGAAGGGTGAGTGCTGGAAGATATCCGCAGCGGTAAACTCCATGACTGGATCCCAACCTAGCTCGGCTGGTTCGAGGCTATGCAGACCGGGACCAACAACCGGATACGAGGCCGGGGGCCCGGGGCTACAGGCATCCACAGAGGTGAGACCTGTGTTCGGCTCCACCGCCGATGAGTGTGCGGCCTGCGGGGCGGGGTCCACCCCTCCGTCCTTAGGCAGCGCAACCTGCTCCGGATTTAGATCCGGGGCTACTGCAGGGATGATATCCCGAACATTGTCCGACAGCAGGTCTAGGCCGTGCTCTTCGTGACTGTACGCCGCTCCTGGCACAGGACCGAATCCGTTGAAGATCAAGTCTTCGCGAATATCCGCCGTGTAGTTCAAGTTTCCGAACCTGACCTGTTGGCCAAGGGCGTAGTTGTCGATCTGCTCCAGATGTCCAAGCGAATTGGCCTGCAGTGCGAAGCCGCCGAACACAAGGATCTGTCTGGGGAAAAGAGTCTCGCCCTGGACCGTGTTGTTGGCGATTGAAGACACCATCAAGCCTCGAAGCGACGACACAGAGGAACTCTAAATGAAAGCACCAATGTCGGTGTCAAAACCGGCGGATCTCGGGTAGGGGGTCCCGATCTGTGCGTATTAGGCTGATGGTAATAGGAAGCAAGGGACACAATGTTTACCCAGGTTCGGGCCCTCTCGATGGAGGTAAAACCCTACTTCCTGCTTGATTAATATTGAAGATATGAGTAGTACAAGAGTAGATCTACCACGAGATCGTAGAGGCTAAACCCTAGAAGCTAGCCTATGATGGTATGATTGCAATTGTGATCAACCTTCTAAGGACCATCCTCTCCGGTTTATATAGACACCGGAGAGGGCTAGGGTTTACATGGAGTCGGTTATAAGGAAGGAAATATAATATCCGGATCTCCAAGCTTGTTTTCCACGTAAAGGAGAGTCCCATCCGAACATGGGCCGAAGTCTTGAGTCTTGTACCTTCAAGCTTCAATAGTCCGGACGATGTATATAGTCCGGCTGTCCGGATACGCCCTAATCCAGGACTCCCTCGATGAGGTCGTTTACCCTACCTTCGGAGGTCATTTGAAACACACATGTCATGACTATGAGTTTAACTTACCAAAAGGGCTCGGATTGTTCCGCAAGCAAACATATTTCAGTTGAGGTACTTTAGATAGCATTAAAACATCAATACCCCATCCCTAATTCAAATTTGAGCCCAAATTTGAATTCAAATTTGAATTTAAAACAATGACCAACAAACAAGTTCGAATAGAAATACGGGGATACATAGTGACTACCAGTACGCACCAAGTCACAGATATTATTACATGACACAAATTTTCAAACAGTTCTCTGTTCTACCTCTTCCTACCGGGCCCCTTCCTACCACATCGTGTTGCCCTTCTTCACCTTAGCACTTCTTGTTTTTTGTTCTACTACACAAACAAGTTCACTGATCATCTTGCTTTTCTTCACTGGTCTTTTCAACACCTCGCCAACACCCTCGACATCAGTGTCTTCAGTCTGAATGTTGACAGCAGTTTCAGTTTCTTCGATGTGTACCTCAACATGGGTTTCTTCAGTCTGAACCTCGACACACTCAGGTTCAGTTTCAACCTTGAGAGCAGTTTCTTCAGTCTGAATGTTGACTGCACTTGCAGTTTCTTCGGTGTGCACCTCGACATCAGTTTCTTCAGTTTGAATGTTGACTGCAGCAGGATTTTCTTCAGTTTGCTCAAGCTCAGGCACACTTCTCTTCTTTCTATAGCCATTGACTCTTGCTTTTTATTGTTGGTCAACACTGTTCAACAACAAGGGGTTGACTTGCGCGCTTCCTCTTGGCCATTGGGAAAATGTTATAGATATAGTAATTGGAAAAAAGCACCAAATCAAAACACAGACAAATAAACAAGAACATACTTTGGCTTATCAGGAGTGTAACGGCATTTGACAGATCCTACTCCGTGCCCAAGTTCCTGGCACAACTTGCATCTGTTTTTGTTACCTTTTTGGGCCCTTTTTTGGCTTTCCATCTTTCTTTCCCTTCTTACTACTCCCACCTTTCTCAAACCATGCCTTGAATCTACTATGTTTAGGCCTGCCAGCCTTTCTTTTCGTCAAGGGAGGACACATGGAAAATTCAATCTCCCCTTCAGGCCACTGAGACTGATCTGTAAGTGCTGGAATTGGAGTAGCATATGCAGCTTTGAATTTTGCTACCGAATAATATTCATGCAAATATGGGTGCATGTTTATCTTCGGTTGGGATGCTAAGAAAAGAATGGCATGCTCACATGGTTTACCAGTGTGTTGCCACTCGAGGCAAGTGCAATCATGCAATTCAGTGTTAACAACATGTCTCCTTCCAGTTTTATTATCTCTAACTTCAGCACCCCAAGGTGAAGATTTTTCAACAAACAAGTGTGAAATACTTCTGCTCCTATTAACCACCTGTTGTACCACTGCTGGAAGCTTATCACCTTGTAGACAATCACCTATCCTTCTTCTCAATTCCCACAACCGCATGAGCATGATCCTGACTTGGTCAACCATGTCATGCACAGGCAAATCTTTTAACTCCTTCACCTTGTTGTTGAAACGCTCTACCAAATTGTTGTTAATGTGGTCACACTTGATGCCAGTGTTGAATCTTGACCTGTACCATAACAAAGAATGGTAGGTGTTCAGCCATGGACCAAACTCATCGCATGCTGCCATTATCTTATCAAGATGATATTTGTGTGTCTGTCTAGTGTAAGATGTTCCTGCTGGCGACATGCGCCCAAATTCTTCTCCTCTAATTTTTTTGATCAAATTCATCCACAAATGACCGAAGCACTCCCTCTGCTCAGCATGTGGGAAAACATTTTTCACTGAATTTTCCAGCCCCTTACATGCATCTGTGTGTATAGCCAAAGGTGACACTGGCCCTAGGCATCTTTTCAACCGGATAATGAACCATGTCCATGAAGCCTCTGTTTCTGACTGAAACAAGCCAACAGCAATAGGAAACATCTAGTTGTGTCCATCTAGAGCATTGCATGGTGCCAACTGACCATTCCACTTGCCTGTCAAAAATGATGAGTCTATGCTCAAATATGGACGGCACCCTGCTTTGAAGCCATCGATGCAAGGCTTCAAAGCCATAAAAAACTTGGAGAACTTGACTTCACCTTCGGGTGATACCTAAGTATCTATCTCCACAACACTTCCAGGTGACCTCTTTTCCACCTCTGCTTTGAAGTTGTAAAGCATCATAAATGTATTTGCCAAATCACCATATAAATTTTTCATTACCCTTTGTTTTGCCTTCCACACTATGGTATATTTCAGTTTGATGGGGTACATCTTTTCCAAGTCTACTTTGAGTTTCTTGGCAGTAGTGTTTGGTGTTTTGGCTAAAATTGGGGTGATCTTTTCTGCAACCCAAAGTTGTGATGTCATGGTTGATACTCTCTGTGAACTTGTAATACAGGTATGTTGATTGGGGATTTGGTTAACCCTGACAGTACTTCCATCAGGTTGCAGTCTAGCAGATATATACCACTTGCAAGGCTTGACACTACCATCAAATCCTCTGCACCTCGCATAAAACTTCTTTCTATCAGTCCAAACAGTCTTAGCATCAAACTCATGTTTCACTGCATAAGTCTTGAAACACATCCTAAACTCCTTCATGCTTGGGAACAACTTGCCTACTTCAATGACAGGGTTTTCTTTGTCATACACATGCACCAGCTCATCATCATGTGCATCATCTACTTCATCTGTAGCTTGTTCCATCAATTGTCCATCTACATCTTCATCAGCATTAGCAGGCAAACTAGATTCGCCCCTCTTCTGATTATCTCTGTCGTCGACTGGAATGCCAAAAAGTTTGGTCATCTCAATGTCAGGCATTGGTGTAATGACCAAATCAATAGGCTCATCTAATTCAACTACATTCCAATCAACAGTAGCTGCAGTTTCAGTTCCAGTCACCTGTCCCTCTTCGGCTATTACTGTAAGTTCAGTACATATGGGAATCAATGGCCTCTGTGAAGCTCAATCATCATCTACCATCTGCGCAACCAAGTGTGATGACACATATCCGACCTTCGAAAAAATATTCAGATCAACGAGCTCAGCAAAAAAATCAGCCCGTTTGCTTGTCCAGTCATTCTGCCGATCGATTTCTTCAACAATTTGTTCACCATTTCTCACATACTCTCCTTTCCAATCATCAAACCGCAACAGTGATACTTCTTGCTCTGGACCCCAAACAATATTCTCCCTAATTTTTTCCACTCATTTCTTCACTGCCTTCTCTCCCATGTTCTGTAGAACTTGTGGATCAATCTCTGTAAACTCAACCTCCCATTTAACAATTGTGTCTCTCTCAATGTTCTGTATGCTACCATCAACTAATTTTTGCCTTTGATGGAAAGAAATTGACTGTCAATTCGAATGTCCGAGCGGCAGCATCCCCTCTGTCAGTGGCGGACAATGTGAGACCATGAGAAAGAGCAGACGAAATTGGATCAAAGAGAGACGCATTACCTATTCAAAGTTGAATCTTGCGGCTCCATCTCAGTATGCCCACGGGCTCCCCTCACAACCTATCAATTCAACAAGCGAAAACAGAGGAAACAAGCTGAGATCTACGGGCCCGAGAGAGGAACGGGACTAAGGTTCGAATCCACTCACCATTTTCTGAGGACGAAGGGAACGGGCGCCCGCCGGAGAACGAGGGCTCCTCCTCCTCCGTCGCCGCCGCCACCGAGAATGCAAGATCCGCCGCCGCCGGAGAATAAGTGGGGGGGCAGAGTGGCAGTAGGGGCTGACGGGGGTGGCAGGGCACGGCCAGCTGTTTTTAGGACCAATTAAGTTGGACCCACATGTCCTAACATAAACGGGCTTGGTTGATGACCAATTTAACCCCATTTAACACCCCATGTGCCCCTGGGCTATTTACACGCTAAAATGTGTCGCATCACAACCATTCATTCGAACTACATCGCACCCCTTCCAATTCGCATGAAAAACGTCGCATCGGAGCTATTGGCCCAGCGACTTTAGCGCGGTGTATTTTCCACAGCCGCTCGACACTTGCTACCACCGCTGTGAGGGCATACATTTTCCGAAAATTACCCACCTGCCATTCCATTAGTCATTGCTCAACATGAATTCAACTATTTAAGGATCGTTGCTCAACACCGAAGAAACCATATGCAGCAGCATACATGGAGGAAATAGTTGTGGCAATACCCCAGACGCTCCTTAGAAAATGTCTAGATCAGGAGAACCTTTGAATTGGGACCTCAATAAGTCCCGAACGTTCGGAATTTAAGCATGTCATCCCAAACGCTTTTTGATGGCAACTTTAGTTGCTGCAAGGTGGCGACTTTAGTTGTTAACACATGGCAACTTTGTTCTATTTCGATTTTTTTATCAGAAAATTGCCATCTTTGTCCATCGTCTTAACCAAAGTTGCCATGAAAAAGAGTTCAAGATGACATGCTTAAAAATCGAATGTTCGGAATTTATCTATTCCGTTGAATTGTAGTCTGTAGGGTTGTACAGGCTGAATAGCTGGACAGTGACAAACAATTATACCGTGACAGTATGCTGATTTGGGATTCAAAAAAAATCTTTGTTGCTAGTGCAGTAAATACTTGGTAGGTTTCTGATTGATGCGTTGCCATGTTTCTTTCAACTCATAAATGCTAGTGGAGTAATATATAATACTTCCTCCGTCCGGAATTACTTGTCGCCGAAATGGATGAAAATGGATGTATCTATAACTAATATAACTAAAATACGTCTAAATACATCTATTTGTCCGACAAGTATTTCCGGACGGAGGGAGTAGAATGGAACTTTTCTTGCCATTTGACATCTTACAATTTCGGCATGCAGAGTTTAGTATTGAATTGTTAGACATTAGAAAGTGACACTCACACGGTCTCCTATCCTCAGAACCTGATAAGTACGGAAATTCTACATCCCCTAATTAGAGGCTGCCGTGCCGTACATTGCTTGATTTTCTTATTAGAGGCTGAAACATGGTGGTTGACAATTACTAACCCCTAATTAGCAGAGATATAATTTTGGGAATCATTGACATTTTGTATTAGCTGGCATTTTCCTGCGAGCATAAGACAGGACAGCTCAGTATGCTGCAATCTCCAGGTTCAGTTGACCAAATTCAAAGAAGTTGTCCGACCAAGGATACACGTCGATTGACGAAACTCTGTTTGACGATGTACCTCTATTGCTTTCAGCTTCTGATGCTAATTAAAGTATACAACTGGCCACAGATGGTTCAACTGACAGCATGAGTTGTAGCTTTCTTTTCATACTGTACAGCATAGCCACCTTGGCCACTACTCTCTGATATGCAATTCCCACATATTAAAAGTGGCAGATACTAAATTTCGCTAAGGTCACAAAATGACCGATGATCGAAAGCAAGACTCCCCTTGATATTTTCCCAGAAAAAAATAGAAGGATTGAAAAACTAGACTCTTCTGATTCTATGTATACAACTGGCCCCCATTTGGTCAATGATGTGAGATTCTATCATGGACGCCACTAGATCTAGTCTATTCAAGACACATGATGTAGATATATAGTCAAATAGGACGTTTGTACATATAGTCTCCGACTGCTACCAGCCAGAGCACCAAAATTCTACATTAAACTCTGTGGACTACGAAGTCATACATACCAACTCTCACGTGGATCTACGGAGAAACGATTGCAAGCCCAAACAAAGCAAACCACCGCCATCACAGCCAACTCAATTGCACAAAACTCTAACAGCGAAAGAACATTAAGTTGGAACGGGGTCTGCATGGCCTAATTACCAGAAGAAGATACAATTTCCATGGAAAAAGGCGAAGAGCTTGTTGCCGCGAAGCTAAAGGTTATGGCATGAGGGGAGATGCACCAATGATGAAACCACTTAAATGGTCTCATGCCCGGACAGAATTCAAAGTTTTTAGACGGGATGCTTTGTTCTTCATTCATCTCATGGATTTCACACATATACATGGCTCTCCACCGGGAGAAAGGTATAGAAAGGCTTACTGAACTGTTGAAGAAACATTTTGGCTTCGACGATCACCAATATTATCTATCGAGGAAACAAATTGTCATTATTATTGATTACCTATCATGAACTGTGTTTGAGAATGTTGAGCTAATAAACAACCGGAACCTCAGACTCACAAGAGAATTATGTAATGGGTGACTATGACCATACGATGGACGCCACTTGCGGTCGAGCAGTTCATGAGAGATGAACACGTCTTCTCAGCAACTCGACCACCTACAATGAACCTACATAATTCCAATACGTACTCAGAATTCTAATTAAGTTTAGAACTAACAGTGATTATCTTGACCATCAGATGCCACTTGCGCACATTTTAATGGAAAAAAATAACTCAATCAATAGTTGGCACATGGAAGTTGACGGAAGAATACAAAAACCAGGCATGTGTCGTGGGGTCATGGCATGGGTAAGAGACTTGCCTTCAGCCAAGCAACAGCTTTGAAACTGGATGATTATTACCCCAAATTTCCCAGTTAGCTGCCTACTTAATTCTATCCCACCAGTGGCAATGAGTAGCCTTTCCCTTGTCTCCATCTGGATTGCACTATTACCAGGCTCCACTTGTTGACGTTATTGTTGAAAATCTCGGACCCAAGGGGCGCTACACGATGCATCAATGTCGACAGAAGAATCAATAATCAATATCGTAAGTTATATGATAAAAATCTGCATATATATGCAAGTGTCCTTGATACACATATTTTCGCAAGGAGGTTAATTATGAGCAAAGAAATTCTGAAGTTAATTGTTCATAGATTTGACCCCTCATCTCTGCATTAATTCTCTAAAGAAGGGTTGCTTTCTGAATTCAATTTATCCTACTAGCTAGGACACTTGCATGCATGTTGTGAAGCCAACAAGGGCACAGCTAATCTTCGATGCTAACACAAAAAAAATGGTTCATGTCACATAAGCATGACATAGCTTGGGCATCAACTTGAAGCTTCCATCTCATCATTGCTGGCGCTTACTGATTGAATTAATTAATCGGGGACACGTTATTTCTGTCATGTCAATGTGTTCATGTGATCGATCTGTTCTCCATGGAGAACCCAACTACCCTATGGTCTCTACTTTCCAAACTCTTGGTGATCTAAACAATATATTTTATCAAGATCAACTAAGCTAGATATAGGTTAGCTAGCTCCTGAAAGATCACCATGGAGTAGCTGACTGATATTTACACTTTCTGATATTATCATGACTACTACTCATGTCACCATGCCAGAGAGTAACCGGCTATTTTGCAGTATGATTATCATCAAAACAATTTGACTCTATTGTGTGCACATATTGTTGCCAATTTCTATTTGTGACCATGTACATAATTGCTGCATCTGAACAAAAGCTATCAGCTGTCCTAACTTCGTGTATCTAATACCTTACCCTGATTTTTTTTCCCATGCATGCGTCTCGTGAATCATGATTTCTTAAGTTAATATACACAAGTAGCATGCAATTCTTTCTTTAGAACAAGTACAAACTAGGATTCACTTGTAGAAGCAACATAATCCCTTGTTTCATTTGCATACATAAGGTCTAGGCTCTGCAGACTGCAGGTATATAATATAGGTGGATATGTAGGTAGTTAGATACTTGGTGAAGTCACATACATAGAAAACTGAAACAAAGTGATGTGGTCAACTCAAAGGATGAATCTGCATCAATTGAACATTGTAACCCTACAATTGGTACTTTAGGTCTACAGGTCAAATTGTTGTTGATAAACTAAATTATGAGTTGAGGTTCCTTTATAAGGAAAGAAGAGTTGACTTCTGAATTCTGATTCATACATAGGCTGAGAGGCATGAATGCATACTACCACAGGGCCAATTTTGTATGTCTCATTGTAACAACTTGCAAGTTATTTTTGTGCGAATAGGCGAAAGCGTCTTACCCATCGTGGGAGCACTGCTACGTGTTATATAGGCCAGGGGCGCACCTCCCTGGATAGCGCATACAGCAGTTTAGATTACAATCTTGGAAAGAAAGAAAGAGGTAGAGATAAGGATTCTAGTTAAGATAAACCTCCTTCCTAACTACCTAACACATATGCGCAAGTAATGTAATCCTCCTGCTACGCTACAACTTGTGTTTAACACCCTCCCTTAATCACAACTTCATCAAGTTGAGATTATGCTTGAAGTCTTCAAAGCTTTGTGTGGGAAGAGGCTTTGTGAATCCATCTGCTATCTGGTCCTTGGAATGCACAAAACGTATGTCAAGTTTCTTCTGAGCCACTCGTTCTCTGACAAAGTGAAAATCTATCTCAATGTGTTTAGTTCTGGCATGAAAAACTGGATTAGCAGATAGATATATAGCACCCAGATTATCACACCATAAACATGGAACTTGAGTACTTCTTACACCAAGTTCCTTCAGAAGTGATTGCACCCATATGATCTCAGCTGTTGCATTTGCCAATGCTTTGTATTCTGCCTCAGTGCTGGATCTAGAAACAGTTGCCTGCTTTCTTGCACTCCATGAAATTAAATTGGGACCAAAAAATACTGCAAAGCCACCAGTGGACCGCCTGTCATCCAGGCAGCCTGCCCAATCAGAATCTAAAAAAGCACTCAAAAGTGTAGATGATGACTTACTGAAATTCAATCCAATGTTGAGAGTATTCTTGATATATTGAACTATATGCTTTGCAGCAGTCCAGTGAACTGTGGTAGGTGCATGAAGAAACTGACAGACCTTATTAACAGCAAAGGAGATATCAGGCCGTGTAAGTGTCAAATATTGAAGCGCACCTACCAGACTCCTGTATCTTGTGCTGTCATCTTGGCCCAAAGGCTGCCCTTCTGTAAGGGATAATTTTTCTAAGCTTGATAGTGGAGTAGGTGAGGGTTTACACCCTTGCAAACCAGCCTTTTTTACCAGATCTGTTGCATACTTTTCCTGAGAGAGATGAAGACCATTATCATGTTTCTTCACTTCTATCCCTAGGAAATAATGTAAGTCTCCAAGGTCCTTGAGAGCAAATTCTGCACTTAGATCTTTCAACAAGCCTGTGATAGCCTCATTAGATGAACTTGTGACAATAATATCATCAACATAGATGAGAACAAATATATGAGTGTTGCACTTGTTGTAAATGAACAAAGAGGTATCAGACTTTGAAGGTATGAAACCAAGTGCTTGCATTTTGTGACTCAACCGTGAGTACCATGCTCGAGGAGCCTGCTTCAATCCATATAAGGCTTTGTCAAGTTTACATACATGAGAAGGTGCATTCTTGTTTTCAAACCCAGGAGGTTGTTTCATGTACACTTCCTCTTCCAGAACACCATGCAAAAAGTGTTCTGAACATCTAGCTGTCTAAGGCTCCATCCCCTGGAAACAGCAATGGATAACACAAGACAGATAGTGGCAGCTTTTACAACTGGACTAAAAGTATCCTCATAGTCTATGCCATATCGTTGTTTAAAACCTTTTGCTACAAGTCTTGCTTTGTAACGATCAATAGTGCCATCAGATTTTCTCTTAATCCTAAAAACCCACTTGCAGTCAATAAGGTTTTTACCTTTCCGTGGAGGAACCAAGTGCCATGTGTTGTTCCTCTTTAAGGCCATGTATTCTTCTTTCATTGCTTGTTTCCAATTTTCATCACCAAGAGCTTCCTCAAGTGAATATGGTTCACCTGGTTCACTTGTGGAGCAGATCATACCAAATTTTGACATGCGTTTGTAATTTACTGGATGTATTACCCCCTGTTGGAGACGACTGCGTCGTGACGTAGTTGGCTCCGGCACAGAAGATCCCGTGGGTGTTGCAGATGCTGATCCCGGAGCGGATTCTATGGGATCCACAGCAGCTGCACCAGAAGCAGAGGCCGGATCCTCTGTGCGCGGAGGCGAGGCAGCGTTAGGGGGCGAAGACACCCGCGCCACAGAGGATCCCGCCGGATAGGGCTCGTCCCGCAGCAATGATGGCGCTGGTCCCTCGCGTGCGCCAGGTGTGGGGCCCGTTGGGCCCGAGCCAGTTGGCCGACGCAGATCCCGCCGCTTGTAGCAGACGGGCTGAGGCGGAAAGCGACCGCCCGTGGGCCCTGGCGAGTGCGGGCCGGCGCCTCCAGCCGCTGGCCGCCGCGTGGCGCAGGCGGGGCCACCTGCTGGCGCGCGGTCGAACGCAGGGGGAGAAGCGGAGGGCTCGGGCGCGGAATCTGAGGGAGATCCGCCTGACCGAGCTGCGGGCGGCGATCCCGGAGCGGATCCTGCTGGCGGGTCTGCCGCACCTGCAGGCTCCGATCCCGAGGGAGATTTGCTCCCCAAATCCTGGCACATGAAATATGGCCCTGTTGGGCGATTTTCTTCATTATTTTCGACTCCATTTTCTTCAACGTAGCTTCCTGTATCACACAACTCATGCAACGTGGTGAGAGGGTTAGTCACAGTAGTATCATCAGAATTATACTCCCCATTGGCAAAGCCGGTTAGATTTGGAGGCAAAAGAAGAATTTCTTTCCGAATTAAAGCACCGGCGTTTGGGTGTAAATCAGCAAAGAGAAACTTGGTTTCATCGAATACAACATCACGGGATATGTAAACTCGACCAGTAGAGACATCTAGACATTTGACCCCTTTGTGTTGAGAGCTATATCCGAGAAAAACACACTGTTTTGAGCGAAACATGAGCTTGCGAGAATTGTAGGGTCGAAGATTAGGCCAACAGGCGCACCCAAAACACGAAGTGATGTGTAGTCGGGTTTGACATGAAGAAGTCGCTCGGTGGGTGTGTCATTGTTGATAACTCGACTAGGAAGCATGTTGATAATGTGAACTACCGTGAGAAAAGCTTCGTCCCAAAATTTGAGGGGCATAGAAGCGCCGGCAAGAAGAGCTAGACCAACCTCAACTATGTGCCTATGTTTGCGTTCGGCCAATCCGTTTTGTTGGTGAGCGTGAGGGCACGACACATGATGGGATATGCCGAGGGTTTGAAAGAAGGAGTTGAGCTTCTCATACTCCCCCCCCCCCCAGTCGGATTGGACAGCGATGATTTTGCTGTCAAACTTGCGTTCTACAAGTGCTTGAAAATTTTTGAACACTTGAAAAACATCGGATCTTTTCTTGAGAAGGTAAATCCAAGAAAATTTGCTATAGTCATCAATGAAGCTAACATAGTATGTGTGTCGACCAACCGAGGTGGGAGCAGGACCCCAAACATCAGAGAATATTAATTGCAACGGTTGAGTGGAAACACTAGTAGATATAGGATAAGATAATTGATGACATTTTTCTCTTTGGCAAGAATCACAAATAGTTTCAAGATTCCGCTCACCAACAAATGGGAGCTTATTTTTCCTAAGCAAACGTTCAACTAAAGAAAAAGATGCATGTCCTAAACGATCGTGCCATCATGTGGACGAAAGATTGATAGCACCACAAGCTTGTTTATTTGATTTTCTAAACTCCGGAATCAACGGGTAAAGCCCTCGAACACATCTACCTCGATAGAGAACTTTCTTCGTGGCCTGATCCTTGATCAAAAAGAAGAAAGGATGGAATTCAATGAATACATGATTATCAATGATAATGCGATGAACGGAGAGAAGATTTTTGTTGGCACTAGGGACATGCAAAAATTTTCTAAGGTGAATCTTGCGAGAAGGGGTATGTATAACTGAATGACCTATGTGATTTATCCTCATAGCTGCACCACTTGCCGTGTGAATTTGGTCTTTGCCATGATATTTCTCACAAAGAGTCACCTTCTCAAGTTCTCCCCTGAGGTGGTTGGTAGCACCACTGTCAAGATACCAATTTGTATCAACACCATATGACCCGTCGGCGGCGGCAGCTACCTTGTCATCTTCATCAAAGGAGGCATCGTCTTCATCAAAACGATACCAACAGTCCTTGGCCGTGTGGCCCGGCTTGCCGCAAATCTGGCAGCGTACTGCATCAGGACGTGATCTGCCCGAGCCGCCGCCGCTGCCACCCCCGCCGCGACGGCCCCTGTTGTTGGCGAAGTTGGGACGTCCGCCGCGAGAGGAGTTGCTGGAGCTGCCACCACCTTGCTTTCCCTTGTGTCGGGGAGGACCGCGAGAGCGCGAGGAGTACCCGCCGCGCCCGCGAGTGGCGGTGTTGGCCGAAGACTTGAAGCCACCGCCGGTGTTGTGAAACTGTGCCACACGCTGATCGAAGTTGCTCAACATAGAGTACAACTCGTCGATGGAGACCGGCGTGACACGGGCGTCGAGGGCGGAGACGAGAGGTTGGTAGTCCATGTCCAGTCCATGCAACAGGTAGGAGATGAGCTCATCGTCCTGGATGGGCTTGCCAGCCGCGGCGAGTTCATCCGCAAGGCCACGCATATGAGCGTAGTATGCAGCAACCGATTGGGTGCCCTTCTGTGCATTGATCAAGGCAGTACGAATATTGTTTACACGGCTCAAAGATTGAGAGGAAAACATGCCTGCAAGCGCCACCCAGAGGGCGTGCGCGGTGGTGACCGTGGTCACCGCGATCAACACTTCCTTGGAGAGGTTGTTGAGGAGGTAGCCGAGCACTTGTTGATCTTCCCTCACCCAGATGGGATGGAGAGGATTGGGCGTCGACGACTCCTTGCCGTCCTTGTCCTTGGTGACGAGGCGGCGGGTGGGTTCCGGCATCGTTCCGTCGACGTAGCCGAAGAGCCCAGCTCCCCTTAGCTGCGGCGTAACCTGAGTTCGCCACAGGACGTAGTTCGTCCGGGAGAGCTTCTCCGTGACCTGACCGAGATTGCTTGGGGTGGCGCTGGAGGAAGACATGGCTTGGGACTATGGAGCGGCTAGGGTTTGGAAGAGGAGGCTCTGATACCATGTGCGAATAGGCGAAAGCGTCTTACCCATCGTGGGAGCGCTGCTGCGTGTTATATAGGCCAGGGGCGCACCTCCCTGGATAGCGCATACAGCAGTTTAGATTACAATCTTGGGAAGAAAGAAAGAGGTAGAGATAAAGATTCTAGTTAAGATAAACCTCCTTCCTAACTACCTAACACATATGCGCAAGTAATGTAATCCTCCTGCTACGCTACAACTTGTGTTTAACAATTTTCCCTTCTTCCAAGTCAAACAAGTATATATGCACATGTGACGATAAGAAAAATGAGAGACCATAATCAAACGGATATAAGTATGAAATAATAATGGTTGTAAACAAAAGGATCGAACTAACGACTGTATTGAATTTGTAGTGCCACTTGTTACCTAGGAAAATAGGAGCCACCGAAATTTTCTTTAGGAGAAAGAGAAGAGGAAGCAAACTTGAAGACCCATCACACGCACATACTGTTTGGCAGAAGCCATGAGTTTCTAAAATCAAGGAACCACCTACTCCTTGAATTGCTGCAAATTTCAATCTCTGAGCCACCGAACTAGTAGTGTGTAAAGTCCGGTCCGTACGTGCGCACAATTTCAAACACCAAGCTTGAACGGCACTTCAGCTCCAAATGAAAAAGTAGGGAAGTTGATTAAGCTTAGATTAATAAAAGCAATACGCTTTCTCTAGCCGAGTAAATGCAAGATGCAATTAGTGCGAATTTTAACATCGACTCTGTTGCAAATGGACGGCGAGAGCCATGAACTGTTGCATACGGGGCAAGTAATAAGCAATTGAAAAATGAAGGTTTCAACGCATCGGGATCTAAAAAGAATGGTGGCACTAAATCCATGATAACTGTACCGGTAAGAGAGAGAGAGAGCACCAACGGGATCAGGTAGCCAGAACCTCAAAGACCGCCCCAAGCTGAACTATAGTACTCACGCGGTATTCTAGGCAAATGGTGCATCTAATTAACCTTGGATCACAGCGCTGTGCCTTTTCTTAATCCTCATGATGAGATTAGCCATGATTAAGGTCAATGCTCTTGCATTTGATTACTGTGTTGATATGTTGATTTCCCAAAGAATTCCATGCAAGTAGTCCACTACTCAACGTGCATGCCCTGTGGGAAACCTTGGATCTAGGGAGATATATCTAGTCGCAGTCCAACCTTTGCAGGTCCAGCCCAGTTCTTGATGATAGATCTCGCTGGCCAGCGAGCAATAATCATTAGTTTTATTAAACTTCTTTTTGTGAGTAAATTCTTTTTCTTACCATTCTGACTCCATACAATTTCCTGTGACATATACTGTACTTACATAACTACAGTACTGGCAAGTACGCCGCCAAATAAAATGGACTTCTTTCTGGCAGGAAATTCTGACTTAGACTGGGGGACACATGGGGCCGGCCGTCTTGCCCTCCCTCTCACCAAATCTCATTACATGGATCGAAGACATATATGCATGAGTGGTTATGACTGAACTTCCTCTGATGAACGGCCCTACAGGACTGAAATTTAGTCTGAAAGCGATTCCTTGCTTGACGACAGAGTCTCCCGCTCTATAATAGTGGGCTGAGACGACGCCGACGCCGACGACGACGAGGAGTCGCAGGAAGCTTCATCAACGCCGGAGGGGGACGCGCTCGACGACGTATGTAACACACAGTCCAGACGGACGGACGCGCGTCATTTTTGAATCCTATTCCACACACGTAAATCTGAGTCTCCTGTCCTCCGCCGATATATGTATTTTTCTGGCTCTCTGCGAGTCTTCACCAAAGAGTGCGGCTGTGGTTTGACATTTCTGACGATGCTGACCGCCTAATCAGGCGTAGGTTAGCACCGGCGTACGGCGTTTGTTTAAGCCAAAAATCTAGCTCGTCCAAACTGGAGAGGGAAGACAGAGAGAAGGTCCAGGCCATGGTCTAGCTTAGTAGCCTCTCTCTATATATAAAGGCCATGGCAAAGCTGGTGCAGGGCTAGAGAAGAAAGGGTTGGAAGCCTAGAGAAGCTAGAGAGAGGAGAAGGACGTTTGTCTTGGACCAAGGAGAGATAAGCTTGTCTTCTGTGAAAGGAGATCGAGATGATCAAGGGAGACCAGAGGCAGCTTGGCAGCCATGAAGATCGGCTGAAAGATCAGGTTTGGGACTGTTTAATTACTTCTCTTGCTTTTGTGTTTGTGCTTTTATATGCTTCAAAGAGTTCTTTTGTGCTTGAGTGGTCATTTGTTTGGATAAGTATGGTAAGACTAGTGGTTAGGACTTGGCTGAATTTCTCTCTTCTCTGGGATGTGCTTCTTGATCCATGAATGGAAGTCAGGGACTTCTCTTTCTGATCGATGTCAAAATCAATCAAGGGTGATCATCTTTAGGGACCACAGATCCTGGTGCTCGTAGAACAGTCAAATTAAACATGTGGATAAGCCCAGAAATGGATATTTCCACAGCTAGCGCTTGTCATCCAATAAATTCATGGTGTTCTTAATTCAATAAATTCATGGTTTTGCAGATGGCAATTTTTTCAAGTTCTTGCAAAACCAGTCAAGCGCAAAAAAAGAGGTACATAATTATCAAACAGGTTCAACAAACATAAACACCGCAACTTTTCGTAATTGGTTACATAAGGCAGGGTCTGGTACTACATATCCCCCCTTTTATTCTTTTTTATTTCAGAAGCGGCAGTAAAAACTATATATAACCTTTAAATTTTCTTAATTACCCTGAAATTTTCCTCAACTAATTCAAAAAAAAAGAACCTACATCTATTAGATATTTATATTTTCCTATATTATTGTCCATCTTCCTAGTTGCAAAACTAGTTAGCTCCAAGTAATCAAATACATGCACACCAAGCCAAGTAGCCAACTAACCATTATCATATGTGATTTGCTTCACCCATGAGTATGTAACTAATAACAGGTCTCGCTGTTATGATGCTTTCATTGATTCAGGCTCAAGAAGACAAGATTGCGTCCACGAGGGCAGAGATGGGCGAAGTGAGAAAAGAGAACGAGAGGCTGAAGACGATGTTGTCATGGATGGTGGAGGACCATCGATCCCTTCAGAAGCAGTTCGATGTTTTCCACCAGCAAGGACGAGGCAAAAACCTCGCCGTGGGCTCACCGGAGCACACATCGCCCACCGACGGCGTCAAGGACCCCAGATTCTTCGCATTAGGCCTCGGAACGAGTGCGAGCGCGAGCACGAGCAGGCAGAACTTGGGAGAAGAGATCAGGACCGGCACTAATAATCCAGATGGCAAGGGCGTCTCTCTTGGACTTTCATCAGGCTGCAAAGCTGTTGGTGCAGCTGGTCAAAGTGAGATGAAGGTGCAGCCGGATGTGCTGACGTTGAGCCCTGGAGGCAGCTCCGAGGAGGACGCCGCCACAGAGACGACAACAACATCGAGCAAAGCAGCAAAGAACCCGAGGAGCACCGGTGGTGGCGCAGAGGCCGAGGAGGAGGTGGCCCAGCAGCCACTGGCCAAGAAGGCAAGGGTGTCGGTGAGGGCACGGTGTGACACACCAACGGTACGTACATACGTCAACAACGTACTCCCTCCGTCCGTGAATAAGTATACTTCTACCTTTTGTCTTAAGTCAAAGTTTTATAATTTTGATCAACTTTTTAAAAAAGAATAGTAGCATATCTGACATCAAATTGGTATATTATGTAAGTACATTTCGAAACAAATCTAGTGATACTAATTTAGTGCCATAAATGCTGCTACTTTTTTCTATGAAATTGGTCAAAGTTTTAAAAACTTTGACTTAGGATAAAACCTAAATGTACACTTATTCGCGGACGGAGAGAGTACACAAGTGACCAGAAGATTAAATCTAATTGATCTCTTAGGTGATTGGGAAACTCGTATATATATGTGATTTGTGGTTTGTTGGTGTTCAGATGAACGATGGGTGCCAGTGGAGGAAGTATGGGCAGAAGATATCGAAGGGGAACCCATGTCCACGCGCCTACTACCGCTGCACCGTCGCAACAGGGTGCCCCGTCAGGAAACAGGTATGTATATTCACTGTCATACATCGCAAAACAACCCCGACACATGGTACCAAAGAATCTGCTGTGAAGTGTGTTTCGCAAACCAAACATGACGAAGAACTATACATGTGTTATTTCCGAACATCGCAATGCGACTTACTTAGCACTCCCTCTATTTGTAATTCTCGCACACTACTTGATCGTTGAAGAAGAAAAAATTTGACCGTTCAAAAAAAGTTGAGCTTATACTTGTGAGAGGTTGGTGCATTATACAGTTCCTATTAGAGACTCCATAACAAATATTTTCACCGTCTCAAAATAAGTGTCTCAATTTTAATATAATTTTGTGTACATGCATGGTCCCAAATCCGGCGACCAACCTAATTAAGCCACCATGTGCATGGTCCCAAATCCGGCGTCAAAACTCCATAAATCAAGCGATCGAGCACTGGCGCCACCAGGGAGGGAACTAGGGGATCAAGACTGGTGAGCACGGGGATCGGACTCGGAAATCGGAACCTGACCTGATCGCGAGGGCCAGGAGGTGGGCGCCTCTCCTGCCATGGCAACGGCGTCGCCGTCGGGCTCTCTCTGGTGGCGATGGGCGCACGGCTTCTCGATCGGCGGCCGGCAACGTCAACGGTGCTGCTGGGGTTTAGGCTGACCGCATCGAAACAAACTGATCCCACATGGCCGATGGGGTTTTAGAAATGCTGAAGACTATGATGGGCTTTGGGTTGGGTCAGCGTCCCCACATGTGTGCTGTCTGCCCACTTGAACCACCAAATCCACTCAAAAATACAAAGACCCTAAAAAAATCTTCTTATTCTTTTACCTTTTACTCCCTCCGGTTCTTTTTACTCTGCATATAAGAATTGTCTGAAGTCTTTGATCATAATTATATGAGAAAATATCAACATCTACCATGCAAAAGTTATACAATATGAAAATTAAATCATGACACATCTACTGATATTGATTTCATATTGTGAATGTTGGTATTTTTTTTATAAAGTTGGTCAAACTTTACGAGACTTGACATTAGACAAATCTTATATGCGAACTAAAAAGGACCAGAGTACTACAAAACCTACTGCAAGCATTACATGTCTTTCCATATAATGTCTAATCATCCACCATAGGTCTTCTCGATTCATATTCGAGTATCTAGCGAATCTATATATACTGTACATTTAGGGCTGTCGTATGACCGATGAACCTAATGCCAAAAATACATCCATGCTCAAAGTTCTCAAAAACATCTGAAATTGCCACTAACTAATAACAAAATTTTAAATATACCTTCACATTGAGAAATAAATATACAAAATTCAAATGTGTAAATGCGTGTGCACATATGTTCGCTTGGTGTAAAAAAAGACAATATTCTCTTTGGTAGCAGGGATTTGCACTTGAACTAATCAAGCTCTCAAGTAGTAACATTCTTGACTAATCAAAGATGCTTTAAAACTCGCGCTCGGCTTTCTTCAATCGCATGCACACACACTCCACACAGCATCCTTCCTCGCCATGGTGACCGACTGACCATTAACGTACAATTTCTTCCCCAGGTGCAGAGATGTGCGGAAGACATGTCGATCCTGATCACCACCTACGAGGGCGCGCACAACCACCCGCTCTCCGCCTCCGCAGCCGCCATGGCCTCCACCACCTCCGCCGCCGCGTCCATGCTCATGTCAGGCTCCTCCACCTCGCTCGGCTTCCCCTCCGCCGCCTCCAGCCTCCACGGCCACAGGTTCGGCCTCCCGGCGGCCAGCGACGCCTCCTCCAGCCAGATGGGTGGCCGGCCGTTCTTCCTCCCGACCGCCACCGGCGCGTCCATCAGCGCCACGCCGTCGTACCCCACCATCACCCTCGACCTCACCTCGCAGGCCGCCTCGCAGCAGGCCTTCTCCCTCAGCAACAGCAACAGGTTCTCCTCCAGCTTCAGTGGCGCCCACGGCCACAGCAGCAGCGCTGGTAGGTACCCTTCCACGAGCTTCTCCTTCTCCGGCTCCGGCGCAAGCAACCTGCCCGGCTTCACCGCGTGGCCGGCCGGCGTTGGATCATACATGAGCTACGGATCGTCGTCCGCCGCGCTCTACAACGGCGCCGGCAAGAGCTCGTTCGAGGACGCGCTGAGCGGCATCAACGGAAGGCAGCAAGCCTCGGTGGCGTCCCTCTACCAGCCGGCGCAGGTGCAGCAGAGAGCGGCTCAGTTGAGCGGCGGCGGCACGGGCACGGCGGCGCCGATCGTGCCCACCGACACGATCGCCAAGGCGATCACGTCGGACCCGGGCTTCCACACGGCGCTCGCGGCCGCCATCACGTCGTACGTCGGCAAACCGGCTGCCGGAGGCGGCAAGGGGCTCGAGTGGGGGGAGCACCTCGGGCTGGGCCCGTCGAGTGCGGCGTGCTCGTCGGCGCTGCTGGCACGGTCGACGGGGGCGGCACCGAGCGGTTCTCCGCACGGCAAGAAGATGCCGTTCTTGCAGCCGTCGCTGGCACTCTCGGGCTCCACCACCAGTGCTACTGCTTCCACCCCACCTGTGAAAAGCAGGGAGCACACTAATTAGTTAGCTGAAGATTGTGAGTTGTGTTTATGGATTAATTTGATCATATGGTGTAGATATCTACTGACTGTAGCATATTGCTGACAATGTGTCGATTGATTCATCATTCACACCCTAAATACGCCCATTTTTGTGTTTGGGACAAGCTAATAGCAAACGTGGTTGTATTTTATATATGGGTCAGCAGAAGAAGTGTTGTGAACTGAAAATGATACATGATAGCGCAATAATTAGTCCGTTTCCCAAAGAAATAACAGGCAAAAATAACTAAATTCAGATCTCCATTACCTCCAGAAAAGAATATCTATGTACAATAGCTTTGATCCAGTTACATAACTACAAATTGCACGGTCATATGATGTGTGTACAGTATACAGACCAAGTGCATGCAAACCATTGTTCTGAACTTCTCTGATTTCTGAACAGCAGCAGCGTGTAGCCCCTGCCCATGCATGAAGTTGCCCAAGCACCGCCATATCCGCCTTGCGCCTGACCCAAATCCTCTTTGAAGGTGCTTACCATGGCTTCAAATGTCGAGAGAGCTGCCTGGGATTTTCACTTGGAGATGACCCTCATAAACCGGCTCACGGAGCTAAACGCGGCCATGACATTGGTCATCATCGAAGGCTCCTCTTCAGGTTGCTCGCTGGCGCCGCCACCGCCAAATATTATCTGCGGATTACAATGGTGTCACTAATCTATGCAAAGTGTCAATAACGGACAGCACTAGCACTTGATGTAGATACATGCAAATGGGTTTTCCAGAACGAGGTTCCCTAACTTGTACTATTAAAAATAATGGCTGGTCGTCTAGCTAGTAGGCCCAGGGTGACTTCTTGTTCTCTATCTTGTATAGAGTGTCAGCTGTTTGACAGCTTAATGTGTGCGTGGTCAGACACACAATGTCACAATGATTCCTAGAATTTGAGGAATCAGTTGGCTCTTGGGTGCTTGCAGCTTCTATACACGGTCCAATAGCAGACTCGTTTTTTCGACAGTAGTGATTCAACTTACCAGGTACTAAAAGGAACACAAACACGGCATGGAGATGGACAAAAATCTAATCATGAAGATAAAATCAGTTATACAGTGTCTAACCTCAATATCTGTTGCATCAGGACGACTTGAAGATTCTCTGGCAAGCAAATACCGGTTGGGTCTTTTTGGATCATCATAAAACACTTTCCACTTTCTGAAACATGAATAACAGATATCTTTAGCCTATTATTTTACTGAACATTTATTTGGATTGTAAAAAAAGGCAACAAATATCGACACACTCAGGATAGCATCTGAAGATTGCACCGGTAGGCAGCGGCCTCATCGAGTAAACAGTGGTAAAAGTACTGCAAAATGGGTGATGGATGTTAGAAAAAGAAACAGGGAACACAGTGGACAAAAGAGGGAAGAAGATATGCACTAGTACTACCATGAAACCACTTAATGGATTACCATAAATATTTTAATAAAATGAAATTTATACAGATGACCATCATTTATAGGTATAGTATATAGTGGACCATACTTCAGAGCATTTCAGTATGGTTTCATGAATGCATCACTAATTCACTATTCATATCTCTTTGACGGGATCTGTTTCTTTAACTTGGTACTTATTTATGTTATTGTAACTAGAAACAGTTACATATCGCGGTATAGAAGATGTTTCTCAGTCCATATCCATACTCTGATATCCACAATCAACAACTGTTTATATGTCGGAAAATACCAATAGTACACATAGAGGCAACAATGTACAGATGTTTCCGTTCACTTACCTTAAGAAATTTCTGCGTAGATTCCGAACATTATATCCCACTCCAACATCTCCACTAACAAGACGTGGGTTCCACATGACAAGAGGTCTTATCTTCAGTGGATTAAAACTGGAAGTTATTTCAAGATACCATATTGAGTGGAACATATATACAAATGATAATAGTGATGTACAGACTGTTGAACAAAATACAAGATGTGAACATAGATGGATGTGCTTGGGCAAATGAAAAATGCCATGCGATGGATATGCTAAGCTGATGTGCAAATGAATATAGATCCTACAAATATACATGCATGCAAAAATGACCTGTAAATACACATGCTGATCCTATCCTACCAACTTTGCTTGCGACACAAAAGACGGAATTCATTTTCCTTACTGTAAATTAATGCACATGTATCTGCCAACATTGAAAACTTGATCAGGCATAAGTTACATACGGGATCATCAGCGAGTTGAGATGCGATGCGTTCAACAGATTCAAGCATCTGGTGGTCAGGGATAATCATAACAACAACTCCGTCATCAGTATCAACTGGCTTTCGGTCGCTAAGACTGCCAATCAAGATAAGAGAATAGAAAGATTTTAGATCCACAAGAAATCTCATGGTAATCATCTTTTATGCCTTCAAGATAGAAGCAACTAATAACATCTAATTCTCTAAAGAAACTCAAATTGGTCCACATCTTGTCCTATCCTGTGAACCTGTCTAGTAAAATATGATACCCACGCCACGAATCATTTGGAGAGAATTTACTGGAAAGATCTTAGCAACAAAACTAATGTGCTTCACTGTAAATACTGCTGCATGTAACACGAATAGAAAAATGAACCATTACATATAACATATGCAAAAAATTTGAATACCACTGTGACTGCGCTACTGGAAGTAAGGTAATACCTAGCACACTTGAACTTTGCATCTTTCCACTGGTGCTTGAGAAGGGCAGCCACTCCAGCGTCAGGGAAGACGGCCTTAACTACCTGCGGTAGACAGACAGCAAGTTGAATGTAAAGAACATATACCCAAGGGACTTAAACGACAAGATTCACAATCAATGGGGGGCCTTCAAATCAGGGGCATCTCAGTCAGATAGAGATAAAAAAGGGAGGCAACTGGGCATTTAAAAATCTGTGTGGGTGATGAAGTTGGTCATGCAACTGCAGATGGATCAGACAGAGCAAAAGTTGCATTTATTTATCGCTAAATGACCTTGCATCCAAAGTCCAAACCTGGCCGGTCTCTTCCGCGAGTGTGTCGAGGAGTATCCTCGACAGCGCCCAGACCTCAGCCTGCGCTCCTTCCTGGTTGAGGAACTCCAACTGAGGGATCAGCAGCTCTGCCTACAGCAATGATGATAACACAAGAACGGATCATCAATGGTGAGAATGTGATAGGAGAATATAATGGTGGATGGAACTTGAACATTGAAACTGTTCCATTCCATGGCGTTCCAAGTAAAAAAAATGCAGAGATTTCACAGCAGGTTAAGTAAGGCTGAACCAAACTGTCAGATCAGTGTGTACATGGGCAATTGGAAACGTACAATTCCTCGCATGCCGCCGGAGTTGACGAAATCGGCGCTCGCCTTCCCCGACTGCCATATCGCGCCCTCCAGATCCGACGGCAGGCAACTGAAACCACAGAGACATCGAGAAACAACGCACGCTGTCAGTCAGACGCGCCGCAATCCAAAGCAACGCGGCGGCGTTTCCCCGAGCCGGAAGCGTGCCTGACCTGTCGTCCTCCAGCACCGCCTTCCCCGCCGCGCCGTCGGCCTCCGATGTCGCCGGCGCAGTCGGCCCGGCCTCCGTGGGAGCGTCGGCGGCGTCGAACTTGCCGAACTTGGCTTGGGCCGGGGTAGGCCCGCGGCGGACGCGCAGCCGCACCGCAGGGGAGGCTGCGACGGCGACGGGCGAAGGCGCGAGGAGCTGGCGGGGGAGAGGATGGGAGGGGCGCGCGTACTGCCGCGAGAGCAGCGCCGGCGAGGTCGCCATTGCTTCGTGCGGCGCAGGGGAGAAGCAGCACGTGGCCGAGCTGTGACTGGCTGCTCCCCCGTGCTGCGTGGATAACGGTGGGTTTGCTTCGGAAACGGGATCGCCGTCCGATGGAGAACTGAACGCTCCAGATTGTTTGGAATGGTTTAGTCCCGTGAAAGTGTGAGGTGTATGGTTTAGCTTTGGGGTGTGGATAGGTGTCGGTGGATTTAACCAAGTCTCGATCAAGTCGCATAATATAAAGAAATAAAATAATTTTTTTATAGGAATCTCAATGTAAGATCTCACAAGTATGGCATCAACTGAGACATAACCAAGTCTCAGTCGACTGAGATTCAGAAAGACTGTTAGACTATAGATTCTGTTTGGCATTTGTCAGTCAATTTGCGTTTCAGCCGATTCTTGCATGCCCGCTATTGCCCTACGACCTTCGTCGACCCGAGCTCCCCATTACCGGCTAAACCGCCATCCTGCCATATCTGAGCCGCCACTGCCCTAGCCGTCACTCTAAACATCCCCTCCCCCCTCTACGGGCGCCCGCACCGGTCAACCTCCACCTCAGCTTTGCCAACGACCCCATGATCGGCCATGTCATCCCTATACCCCGGTGACCCCAACCCCCTCCATCACAAGCACACACACCGATCAACCTCCGCCTCGGCTTTGCAGCGCGGTGACCCCAACCCCCTCCACCAGAAGCACACACACCGGTCAACCTCCAACTCGGCTTTGCCAGCGACCCCATGGTCGACCGTGTCATCCCCATCTCCGGTGACCCCAACCCCCTCCACCACAAGCACACACACTGATCAACCTCCGCCTTGGCTTTGCCAGTGACTCCATTATCAGCCGTGTAATCCCCATCTCCGACTCATTTCTCGGGTCGCCCTTACCATGATCAGCCGTGTAATCCCCATCTCCGAGTCATTTCTCGGGTCGCCCTTACCGACGATGACACAACCGCCCATGTCATCCCCGCCCCCAGCTCCAGCTCCAGCTCCACCTACCAAAATCAACTTACAGGCCTCTCATTTTCAGGCAACTAGAGAATATCAAATGCATTATCATAATCCTATTTGTTGAACCGACTTTTTGTGTATTTTGGTGTTCGTTTGATCCCTTTTTTTACTACTTTTGCGGCTGATTTTCGACATCAGATTACAAAAATAAGCACTTCGCAAACTGAGAGGCGTAGTGTGCACTCGTCTACTCCCTCTGTCCCATAATATAAGATGTTTTTTAACACTACACTAGTGCCAAGAAACGTCTTACCTTATGGGACGGAGGGAGTAGCTTATAATCAGAATGAGAAAGAAGTATATCTATCTTCACATGATTATCTTTAAAAATTCTACTGAGCAGTTACAACTTACAAGCCCCATTGGAATCTTGATACACACTGAACTGAACTGTATTACAAATTGTAGCCATTCATTCTGAGTATATCTGTGAACCTGTGGTATTGTCCATCCGGCCATTTCCGGATGCAGGAGCAACCAAAGATGCATGATAATATCACACCCTGGCACTATATTTCTAGTTCAGTTGTTGCAGGCAGTTGCTGTGCTCTGCATTTCCTTGCTGGTCGCAAACGACTTGCCGCACCCGCACGTCTTCGTCGCGTTTGGGTTCTGGAAGTTGAAGCCGCCCCCGATGAGAGCGTCGCTGTAGTCCAGCTCCATTCCAAACATGAAGAGAAGGCTCTTTGGGTCACAGACTGCAGGCGCACAAAATATATTGTCTCGTTAGAGTTCCGGTAGACCAGGTGGGTTTGGCCTGAATAAACAGAATGGGTTGTCACATGTACTTGTGATCAACAGCCTGTGGACTATTTCAAGCCTTCCAAGGATTTATTTGGAATGCAAAAGTGTTACTCTAATCTCGAGCACAAATGCAAATCCATGTCCTCTCAAACGAATATACAGTCAAGGCAAAGCAGTTACCTATTGTGAAACCCTCATACTCGATGACTGAATCGTCAGGGTTGGCGCTTCCTCGGCTCTCAAACTCCATGGTGTAAGACATGCCAGAACATCCACCTTGTTTAACTCCAATCCTCAAACAGAGATCTTCATTCTTTTCGGCCCTCATTCTGTTCAGATGCTTCAGGGCCTTCTCTGTCAATGAGATGGCTGGTGCAATGCTACCAGGCGTTGCTGTTGCAGCTGCTGCAAAGTATGGTAAACGATTTTACTATGTTAATGCTGAACAAAACTTGTCTGAAATTCTTTCTAATTCTGCAGCATTTGCATGAAGCATCTAAAATCCCGAAAATCGTAGGATATATCTGACTATCTTGTAGCCATTAAATCTTCAGTGTTTCCTCAACTATTCCCTTGCTCATGCAAGACAGATGAACCGATGAGTGATGTAGGATGACTGGAAGGACCAGGTTATTGAAGCCAACTAAAATAATCTTGTTCATCAGTTGTGACACATTTCTAAAAATATATAAGTTTACAAGGAAAGAACTTATAAAGACAACATCTTTGCTTAATCCCCTTGGATGGATAGGGATAATGCAACCAAGGCCTAAGTACCTAACTACTCCAGATAGATACAGATAGCTAGACATATGCATACGGCATGCCAGATACAGCATATAACGATCAAACAGATGTATATAATTACACTATTACCTATATAAAGATTTTATCTGGTACAAACAAACTCCAGAATAGCACAGAGAAGAAAACAGAAACATGCCACACACGTAACGTAACTGCTTTCCCACCTGATAGGCTGACACTGCAACCAGAAATAGGATTGTCCAGGAGCATGTCTCTGCTTTACCCATGTTATCTAAACTGTTTAATATTAGGGGCAGTGGACGGAAGATCTACAATTAGGATGGGGTCGCTCTGATTACAAGCCTAGTGGGGACAACCACCAACAATACATGGACAAATTTGCCACACACGGTACTGAGCAGGCAACCAGCAGCTCACTCAGGCAATACAGGCCAGGCAACGCCATCAACTACGCGTTCAGCAAACTCCAATCGAGACAATTTTCAGCCGCCTGAATCAAGATAACGAGGCGCACCACCGCTACATCAAGGTCAGCCCCTATGGCCATCGCTGCATACTGTATTTCTCACGGCAGGCAGCTACGCATCATCAATCCGGCTTCATTTTACCGGCTCTCGCAAATCACAAGAACAAAAGAGGCCCGGCAAAGGGATTCGATCCGAATCCTTCCAGCCCAAAACGATCCTACGTATTTCAATTTAAAAATATGCGCGGAGGAGAACGTCTAACATCTGGTTTGACCACGGACCTGGCGGCGCGGAGGCGCGGAGGGAGACGGCGCGGGAGCCCCCGCTGCGGGCGGCGAATCGGACGGAGGACGCGGGCGCGGAGGGCGAGGGGGAGACGGCGAGGTGGGGCCGCGCCGTGCCGGGGAGGCGGCCGAGGAGCGGGCGGGCCGTGGTGCCGGATGCGAGCGCCATGATTGGAAATCGGGTGGGGCTGGGGAGAGAGAGAGGGTGGGGGAAAGCAACGACGACGGCGAGAGAGAGAGGGAGGGAGCGAGGAAAGATCCTGTGGCTGGCGGGCCGCCCCGATTTCGGTGGCTTGTGGGCTCGGGGCTCTCTGCGGTCCACAATTATGTATATTTTCGAGATGGACTTTTACTAACTTAATTTGAACAGTTCTAAAAAAAACTAACTTCATTTAAACAGAATTATACAGTTGATTCACTATTTTTGTAGCAACCATTTGACTTTATTATTGATTAATAAAAATGCTATAATGTCCCGACAAGAATGGTAACCATGGATTGAAGCAACTTAAGTAAACAAAGAACAGCAAAAAGTTGCATCAAACTAAAAATTACACCAAGATCCCTTTGCTCTGGTTCCTTTGCTCTGGTTGTCAATTCGTTGCAGGGCGGCTGGAGACTCGGAGCTCTTGTTGTGCCGATTTCCTGCAATCTTGCATGTGTTGTTTCTTCTCTCAACTACATCCTCTTCAATCCCATCACGTTTCCTCCATCTGGATCTGACCTAGTAACATCGCCATCTCCCGAAACTGAATTCACAAGTGCTGCCTCCACGCCCACCCACCTTTCTCAACAACGCTAGGTGCATCAAATTCTTTCTGCTAAATTGGCAGTGCCACGGCGGTGCTGGCTGAATCTATGACAGATGAGGTGCAGAAGACAAAGGGCGACGGAGAGGAGGAACCAAAGACGGATAACTTTTGAACTGTAAAAAGAAGGAAGTTTGATTGTACTTGAAGACGCATAATGGAAAGGCAAAAGGGCACAATGGAAGTGTCAGGCGGACGAGACATTGTGCGCTGGAGGTCACCAAGTCGGCGCAACCTCCACCTTCTCGGCTAGCGCTTTCTCTACCTGTGGCGATCCCAAGTGTCATCGCCTACATCTTTGGGTTAATACGAACCATCAGTTAGTGCTGATGATGTGCTCTAGAGGAGCCTACGCAACACCAATGCTGTCAGAGGCAACGCCATGAGAAAGATCATGCAGAATGCAGATGTACGGGAGGCGCTCCAGTGCCACCTTGGCAAACCGATGACCTCCTGTTATAGTTTACGGTCCTTGAGTTCTACACTTGCAGTTGCAAGTGCCACATCACAACAACAATCACCAGTGTAAGTGCAGACTAAGAGACATGCTTATTATCTTTTTATTGTGAACTTTCAGTTATGGAATGAAAAGAAATTCTTGCAGGTTGAGGTGCTTTGCAGAAATTGTTTTAGAAACAGAGGACGTATCAACTTTGATCTTTGGAATGAGATACTATAGCATTATGATCAAATCTAGCTTAAAACTCTTGTGTTATCCAACTAAACTTGTGTCTTGTACGTGTCGGAAGATGAAGCCTAACTCCACCAATTGGTTAGCACTATATATTGTTCACTTGCTAATGTCAAGCGTATGTGTGCTATCTTTGGCCAATCCAATTAAAATAAATTTTCAGTGATTTTTCAAGTGATGGCTAGCTAGAGCACTACCATGAGCAAATATTAAGTTTGTTCTTTGTGTGATAGCAAGATCCTCTGTACCAACTGCAGTTTTAGTATTCTCGATAATTTATAGATCTGTCATGCTAGGTATGTTGTCGAATGGCTTTAAAAATAAGTTTGTGTTCTTTCAGCACAGTTCATTAATATAATTTTCAGTGAGCTCACTTTTTTTACCAGTTTTGTGTTATAGCAGACATATATCATAGCAATAAATGGTAGCACTAGGGAAACAAAGAGGTTCAGAAGATTAATTTTCCATCATGAATATGACTTAATAAATACACCGCAAAATATATTTTATCAATGGAAGATAGAATGTCCAAATTCCATTGTCACATATTCCACAAATGTACCGTACGTGCTAAGGCTAGCATATGTAGTTCTTGATGGTGTATGCTATCAATAGTTACAGATGAGCATTCTGTGACCAAAGGAAATGAAGCAAACTGATTGTCTTTGACCAATAGGCATTATAATTGTTTGATTTGTTGTGTTTGCTGATATATTTATTTTTCTATTCAGTCATACATGATGTGTGCAGGATTGTTGTTGCTCATCTCTGTAGTAGCCGTTTAGCTCTATATCGCTTTTAACTAAACTGTAGTATTATTTAGAATTCAGTGTTCTTCACCTAATACTCCCTCCGTTCCTTTATATAAGGTGTATTTCTTTTTTGAAAAGTCAAACGAGTGCAAGTTTGACCGAGTTTTTAGAAAAATTTATCAACATTCACAATAAGAAATTTATATCATTTGATTCATCATGAAAATTAGTTTCATATTTTATCTACTAGGTAATGCAGATGTTGTTATTTTATTCTATAAGCTTGGTCAAACATTCAAATGGTTGACTTGCACGGAAACCAATACACCTTATATTCTGGAACAGAGGGAGTAGTTCATTGCTGATAGACAGAGGGTTTTGGGGTTATGGGCGTTGACACTTGAGAGGGTCGGCCACGATAACATATATAACGAGGGGGTACCTCATCAGGTACAGATACATTGTACAGAGATTACAATACGTACAAGTCTACAAGTCTAACACCCTCCCTCAATCTTAACCGTGATCTGAAGAATTCAGAAGATTAAGATTGCGACGACATCCCTCAAACTGAGGTAGTGGCAACGGCTTCGTGAAGATGTCAACAAGTTGATCCTTCGATGGGATAAACTTGATCTGAAGCAACTTCTGTGAAACTCGTTCTCTGACAAAGTGATAGTCAACTTCGATGTGTTTCGTTCGGGCATGAAATACCGGATTCAAAGAAAGGTATGTAGCGTCGATGTTGTCACACCAAAGAACAGGTGGATGATGATGAGAGACTCTTAACTCACGAAGCAAGGACTGAACCCAGATAAGTTCAGCGGTGGCATTGGCAACTGCTTTGTATTTAACTTCAGCTACTACGAGACATTGTAGCTTGTTTACGAGCACTCCAGGCGATCAAATTAGGACCATAGAACACTGCATATCCCCCCGTGGATCGCCTGTCATCTGACCTACCAGCCCAATCTGCATTAGAAAATGCCGAGAGGGCACCGGAAGGAGCAGACCGAAGATGCAGGCCCAGAGCAGCAGTCAAGCGAACATAGCGCAGAATATGCTTCACAGCAGTCCAGTGAGTATCCCGAGAAGCATGAAGAAACTGGCACACGCTGTTCACCGCATAAGATATATCAGGACGAGTAATCGTCAAATACTGTAAGCTGCCAACAATACTGCGATACTTTGTAGCCTCATCCGAAGGAAGAAGGGTACCATCAAGTGCAGAGAGTCTATTAGAAGCTGTCATGGGAGTGGTAGCAGGCTTACACTGAAGCATACCAGCACGACGAAGCAAATCTAGAGAGTACTTCTGCTGAGTGAGATTCAGACCGGCATCAGAATGAGAGACCTCCAAAAAAATGAAGCCGGCCAAGATTTGTAATGGCAAAATCACCACTCAAAGCAGAAACAAGACGATCCGCAGCAAGAGCCGACGAGCTGATCAATATGATGTCATCGACATACACCAGTAGGTACATAGTGACCGTAGGGCGTTGTAGCATGAACAAGGACGTATCAGCTGTCGAAGGAACAAATCCATGTGCACGGAGAGCAGAAGCTAGATGCGCATGCCAAGCACGTGGCGTCTGTTTAAGACCATAAAGAGCCTTTACCAAGCGACACAAAATGGTGCGGACAAGTAGGATCAACAAAACCAGGCGGCTGACGCATATAGACCTCTTCATCAAGAACACCATGCAGAAAAGCATTCTGAACAACGAGCTGTCGAAGAGACCATCCACGAGTAACCGCAAGAGATAAGAGCAGACGAATAGTCGTATGCTTGATCACAGGACTGAAGGTATCATCATAATCAAGACCTTGACGTTGTTTGAACCCACGAGCAACAAGCCGAGCCTTATACCGTTCAATAGAGCCATCAGCATGTCGCTTAACTTTGAATACCCACTTAGAATCAATAATATTGACACCACTATGCGGAGGAACAAGACGCCACGTACCATTTTTTAGCAATGCCTGATACTCTTGTTCCATTGCAGAGCGCTAGTGAGGAATACCCAGAGCTGCTTGATAATGACGGGGTTCAGCAGAAGGATCAGTTGCAGAATGAGCTATACAGGCCGCGAGCCAGGCAACCGTGCTATTGGTGCGTTGGAGCAGTCGAAAAATACCACTCTTGTTGCGAGTGTGTGGATGCTGAGCAACCGGAGCGGTTGGCGCGATCGAAGTCACAGGAACCGTCGATGGAGAGGCCCTCATCTCCTGAGAACAAGACATGGCGGGTGATGATGACCGCGATGATGACGGGCTGCCAAGAGGCGAGCTAGTAGGTGCGGGCGTCGCCGGACCAGGTGACCCAGGCGAGTCCGTAGGCGCGGGCGTCGCCGGACCGGTCGATGCAGGCGAGACCGCCCGGTCACGGGCGAGGCCAAGCCAGGCGACGCGGGGAGGTCCATCTCCAGCCGAGCCGGGGCCGAGCGCATAGCGGGCGTGAGCACACCCGACCCTGCATGGCCCATGCAGGGGGAAGAGGGCGCAGGACCGATGTGATCCGTCGAGCGCGAACCCGCTGCTACCGGAGCCGGATCCATGCGCATGGCGGGCACAGATGCAGGAGACCCTGCATGCCCCATGCAAGAGGTCGCAGTGGCAGAATCGACATGATCCGTTGAAGAAGCCGTCGGAGCAGCGGAGGAATCCTCCAGGAGAACAAGCCGAGCACCTCTACCAGTTCCTGCACCATGGTTAGACAACAAAAGAGGCGAGTGTGCAACATCTACAAATTGATCAGGCAATAAAGGAGATGAATGCATGGGTTCATTAGGTGTGGTGACAGGAGTTGGAAGATTAGAAAAAGGAAAAACATGCTCATCAAAGACAACATCACACGAAATATACACACGATTTGTTGGAACGTGAAGGCATTTATAACCTTTGTGCAACGGACTGTACCCAAGGAAGACACATTTTTTAGAACGGAACTCAAGCTTGCGATTATTGTAAGGACGGAGATGCGGCCAACATGCACAACCGAAGACTTTGAGAAAAGTATAATCAGGAGTCTCATGAAGCAAGAGTTCAAGCGGAGTTTTCATGCCAAGGAGTCGTGACGGAAGTCTGTTTATGAGAAAACAGGCAGTAGTGAAAGCATCACTCCAAAAACGAAAAGGAAGAGAGGCATGGGCTAGTAGGGTTAAACCGGTCTCAACAAGATGACGATGCTTACGTTCAGCTGAACCATTCTGCTGATGTGTATGAGGACAAGACACACGATGCGAAATCCCAAGTTTCTCGAAGAAGGTATTTAGATTGCGGTACTCACCCCCCCCCCCAATCCGATTGTACATGAATAATTTTGTGTTGTAGGAGACGCTCAACATGTGCTTGGAATTTAAGAAAAACATCGAACACATCAGACTTATGTTTAAGAAGATAAATCCAGGTAAAGCGACTATAAGCATCAATAAAACTGACATAGTACTCATGACCACTAACAGACATCTGAGCAGGACCCCAAACATCTGAAAACACAAGCTCAAGAGGAGTTTTGACTACATGACTAGAAACAGAAAAAGGTAACTGATGACTCTTTCCCCGCTGACAAGCATCACAAACTGGGACATCTCTATTACTAGACACCAACGATAACTCATGACAGTGAAGAATATGTCGAACAATGGGTGTAGCCGGATGGCCAAGACGAGAGTGCCATTCCGAGGGAGACACTCGAACAATGCTGAAGACTTGAGGGACAACTGGAGAGACAAATCGCGGCACATCAAGAGCGTATAGTCCATGACGAAGGCACCCTCTAAGAAGTACGTCCCGTGTAGCCCGATCCTTGATAAAAAGATGAAACGGGTGAAACTCACAAAACACATTATTGTCATAAGTAAGTTTAGGTACGGAGAGCAAGTTACGGGCAACAGTGGGAACTCGAAGAACATTCTTAAGACGCAACTGTCGAGATGTATGTGTGAGGAGAGATGCCTGGCCAATATGAGAGATATGCATACCTGCCCCATTTGCTGTGTGAACCTTGTCAGGACCATGGTAGGCCTCCCGGATAGCAAGCTTGTCCAATTCATTTGTCACGTGCTCTGTGGCGCCAGTGTCCATGTACCAAGTGGGATCAACATTATAAGACTAAGTCTTTCCTTGATGCTGCGTCATGTTGACTTGGTGCTCATTGCCCTTGCCGTTGTTGCCAAGACCCAGAAAATCAGGCTGAAAACAACGATGACAGCGAGACGCAACGTGGCGAGGAATTCCACACAGCTGACAAGGGGCAGCAGCTCCACAAGTGGCACAACAGGCACATGGGCGCCTGTTCTCGACGACGATGGTGGGACGCGACTGGGAAGGTGCAGCAGGAGGAGCACCACCCTTGCCTCCCGTAGGAGGGGTCGAAGCAACCGTAGGAGCAGCAGGACGGGCACCGGGACGCCCCTTCCCACCACGGACAACAGTGTTGACCGAGGGGGCCTCATCCGGATGACGACTGGCAAGGCGTTGCTCCGTTGAGAGGAGGCGCTGAAAGAGTTCCTGCGGCTTGATGGGAACCTTGCATTCCTGGATCACCTCCACAAGAGACTCATACTCGACATCGAGACCTTGGAGAACATATGTGGTAAACTCCGTGTCACGAAGTGGCTCGCCGATGGTGGCAAGCTGATCAGCGAGGCGCTTGATCTTGTTGAAGAAAATAGTGACCGAGTGATGATCCTTGCGGGTCTCATTAAGCTGTGTACGAAGAGCCATGTGCTGAGACGAGGATTGTGCGGAGAAACTGGACTCCAGCGCATCCCATACCTCATGAGACGTAGTAGCAAATAAAACCAAGCCGGCGACGCCCTCGGTGAGAGAGGAATGAATCGCCGAGAGAATCGCTTGATCTTGAGCAATCCATGGCCGGTACATATGATGATCCGGCGGGGGACATGGCAGAGTACCATCCACAAAAACCTCCAAGTAGTGACTATGGAGGAGGGGAAGAATCTGTGCGCACCAGAACAGATAATTGTCCATCTTCAGTTTCACCGGTAGAAGATTGCTGAAGTAGAACGGCAGAGTCGTGATGACGTCGAGGGCGAAGTCATAGGGCGGCATAGGAACTGCACCGGAGGAGGCGACATCCACCGCAGGCGAGGACTGTGGCGCAACCAGAGGGGCCTGTGGTGACGCACTGTGAGTCGCAGGCCGCGGGAACCCCGCGTAGCCAGGGCCATATGGAGCACCATAGCCGGCACCAGGAGGTGCACCATAGCCGGCGCCATGACCATCGTAGGGGGCACCATAGGGGGCGCCGTAGAGGGCACCATAGGGAGCGCCGTAAAAAGTACAGTAGGCGGCGGGGTCGTACGCATACGGCGGCGGCGGCGCGTAGGGTGCCAGCGCGCCGTAGTTGGGGCGTAGAGCCGGTGAGCCGGGAGGAGCCGAGGGCGTCGCCCCAGAAAACAAGGCTCCTATCGATCTTCCTCCTTGGAGAAGGTTGGACAGGAACGGCGGGGCGAAGACGGACGCGCCTGTCCTGATCGGATCGGTGAGAGACGCAGGGGCCGAGTAGGGATCGGCGAGCAAGGTGGTGGCGGTGGACATAGTCGCCGCGCCGGAGAGGGCAGCGAGGGTGGCCGCACCGGAGAGGGCAGTGGTGGCGGCGGCCTCGGAGGAAGCAGCGGAAGACGACATGGCTAGGTCAGGATCGCTAGATCGCATCGGATACCATGATAGACAAAGGGTTTTGGGGTTATGCGCTTCGACACCTGAGAGGGTCGGCCACGATAACATATATAACAAGGGGGGTACCTCATCGGGTACAGATACATTGTACAGAGATTACAATACGTATTGGTCTACAAGTCTAACAATTGCGTTCCTTACTAAGCAAGATTTAGTTTTTCTACTTCAAAGAGATTCCGAATATGGATGATCGCCACTCTGCACATGAAAAAAACTAAAGGGATTTTTATTACTGTGCCCCTGGTTCCTTAGCTCTACTCATTCATCCCCCACTCTGTTAACTTTTGCTCACTTTTCCCCACTCCCTTGCCCGAAACCCTCAGAACAGGTTATAACGGACGTTGCCGTCGAGTCAATGCCTTTGACCGTTAGCTGAAGAGTGGGGCCGCGTATACGTGGGCGCATGCAAGGCCGTGGTTGTGGGGTAGCACGTGTCCATGGACATGCCCAAAACGTCCAATCATATAAAGAGGGCAACCACCTCCATCGCCCCTACCATTTCCCCCAAATCCCCTCGCTGTCGCATCATCTTCCTCTCCCCAACCAGCGTCATCTTGCTCTCCTCCACTGCCTCCACTGCACCGTCTCGCTCTCCCCCACCGCATACTCTTCTTCACCTTCGTCGCCTCCATCTGTCAGATGGCCAACGCTCGTAGCGACACCGGCGCAGCGGCCAGCGATGTGGTGGAGCTGCAGGGTCAGGGCGCGGTGACCGCAGATGTTGGCGGCGTCCACGGCGGTGCGGGGAAACTCGCAATCACTGCGGATGTGGCGGGCTCGGCCTCATCGCTGCAGAAGGTGATGGCGTCGAGCGGCGCAGTACATCCTGATGCCCCCGTTGTGCAGCCTGTCGTGGAGGAGCAGGTATTTGCACTTGCTTAGCTTGTAGAGTTAGTTGCTCCCTAGTTGCATTGGTTAGATTGTGATTCATACAGTAGTTCAGATGGTTAGAGTAGTTGGTTTGACACATGGGCCGGGGTTGGGGGGTGGGGGTTTTTGGACTAGGGTTTGTTGGATAAATTTGTGGCAAAAATGCTAGCTAGATGCTGTGAACTATGATTTTAGGTGCTGCAATGATTGGGGTTTTTAGATTTGGATAAATTCGTTGCAAAAATGCTAGATGTTGTGAACACATTGGGGTTTTTAATACTATGATGCTTATTAGATTTGTTTAGTGCTCACAGATTGGGGTTAATGCTACTTAGATTCGTTGCCTTAGATTGGGTCCCTGTTAGATTTGTTTTTGAATGCTACTCAGATTAGGGTTTTGAATGTCATATGCCCAAATGTAATCCATTGATTAAGAAGTTATTTAATTCATTAGTATATAAATTTTCCACAATATGTAGTTATATTAGCTGTGTTCTTTAATGTGTGTACATGACCAATGATCAGTGTGTTATTTGAATGTCATATTGGGGTTTTTGATCAATGTGTGTACAAATCTAATACATTGATATACTAGTGATGGATGTGGTTTCTGAATGCATAGAGCTAAGGGGCACAGAAATAAAAAACCCCACTTCTAAAACATTTCTGATATTGGGAGTATATTAGCCCTATGATCAATATGTCATGTCTGCATATCTAAATTTTCAATTGGCTACTAGTGATGGATGTAATTGTATTTTTTTGAGCTAATGTAATTGTATATTCAGGAGGATGATGGTTGGGGGGGGGGGAGAAAGAGGAAGCTGGCCGACTACGACCCGTACGAGGGGCGTTTAGTGAAGATTCTGAATATGAGGTAAGCATATCCCTTGTTCATTTAGTTCCTTTGACATGGTGTATATGAATCTATAATGTATTAATGCAATTCATTCATGTGTGCAGTATGATTCTGGAGATGATGTGTACAAGGGCAACGTCGCGTCCTTCACAGCCAAGGAGGTGGAGAAGATCAAGGCCAAGGGAGTTGCTTCCTTCTACAACCGCAAGTTCAAGAAGTGGCACTGCCCCTACTGCACCACCAAGCCAAAGCCAAGGGATGGCCGCTTCGATCACCTTCTGTCTCATGCTGAGGATATGGCGACTACATGATCAGGGGTCAGCATGCCACCCTCGTGGAGGCCCTGACTCCGGCGTGATGTGATCGATGATGTGATATTGTGTTACTTTTGGTTTGGTTTGTTGAACTGTTGGGTTACTTTTGGTTTGTTGAACTGAATCTCGTTGGTTATGGTTTGTTGAATTGAATCTCTCGTTGGTTATGCTAGTAATCGGGTTGCTATCTGTATTTGTATGTCCTTAAATTTGAATGTGGTATATTTGTCTGTCCTAAATCTATGGTTAGTTATGTTTAGATGTTGTGAACTATGATCTTAGGTGCTGCAATGATCACAGATGTTGTGTAGGAAATCAAATGCATGCTCCAAATGAGATCATGTAAACCTTGGCAAACCTGGACAGTACATATTCAAGAAAATGTAAAAACAAGTAAAACCTTGGCAAACTATCTATGTTTGTGTAGGAGATCATGTGTGCAAAATTTGAAGTGATTTAGAGGAGGTCAAATGAATTTGAATTTGAGAAAATCTGCTCCAAATGAGCTCCCAGGCTAGGGTAAACAACCCATTTGTAATCAAGTTTCTTTGAACCTACTCTAAATGAGCCAAATGTTTTTTTTATTAACACATATTCACTTTCCATAGTGTAGATTCAAAGTCTCACTAATTTTTGAATTAATCTTCATATTTTTACATTTTCTTTTGAAAAATGTGCTTTAATATAAAAACTATTAAAAACATGTTTTGAAATATGAAAATGGAAAACTAACTTTAGATCCTTCTTATTCACTTTAAAATAAAGTTTTAGTGTTTTTTTTATTTTTTTAAAAAAAATCAAAAACAGAAGGTAACACCACCTCCTCTCCTTGAACTCTATGAAATCATGTACATGATAGCTCATATGTGTGAAGGTTTTCTCATGAAAATGACCATAGACCAAGTTTATGATTTTTGGTTGGTAACATGTCACATAAGACAACATTGTGCGCAAGTTTTATATTTTTTGATTTTTTTAAATTAATGGTGCTCATTTGACCTCAACCATGCCAGCTAGGGTTTTTTCATGAAATGACCATAGACCAAGTTTAGTATTTTTCCTCGTTAGTTTGTCTTATAAAATGACGAATGGCGAAGGTTTCATATTTTTTCGATTTTTTTAAATTAGTTATGCTCAGTCAAAGCCATCGAAACCCCGTTGACCAGCTCAAAACCCCTCTAAACCCCACGGGGTTTCGCCTAACCCTAACTCCCAACGTCAGCCGTCCGATCATACCCTCGCGCCAAGCGACAACCCTCAGATCTGGCCTTCTAGAAGGAACTAGGTGGGCTGGCTGTGTGCAGGCTCCGCGTCGTTGGATCACAAGGACGGCTCTGCATCGTTGGATCGTGGGGCGATCCATGAGAGGCGATTCTATTGGTTGTGCTCGGCTGCCGCCCACCACTGACTCCGTGAAAAAAAATGTTGTTATTGGGCCCAAAAAGAAACCAAGCTATGGTTGGGCCGTCGAATTGCGTCGTTTTTTCTGCATCGTTTGCTCTATTTTTTGTGAACGTGTTGGCTCTGTATTTTTGCATCGTTTGCTCTGATTTTTGTGAATGTGCTGGCTCTGTATTTTTGCGTCGTTTGAAATCAATTGATATTGCATAGCAAATGACCAATTTTTAAGGGCAAAATGGCCACAAACTGTTCAAAAATTGTCTCTTTTTGTTCATATAATATATCACTACCAGAAAAACTTGCGTTGCCGACGGCCCCCATTGGTGTAGATGGGCATACCCCGACGGCCCAGCTAAAGCCATTGGCGTAGAAAGGCTGTTGACTTATGTCCATCTATGGCGACGGGGGCTGTCGTCGTTGCTTCAAATATGCCTACGGCGGCCGGCGGCACAGGGTAGGCCGTCGGCATATCACGTGGGCCTGTCTACCCGGGCGGCAACGGCCGTTTGACGGCGTCAGGCTACACCGATGGGCTAACGGTGGCCGTCGGCGTAGCTATACCAAGGTCATCGATCCTCGACGCCGCCACTTCATTGATCCATGTCGCTCCAGTCCCGTGGGGTGGCATATCTATGTCGACGGCCTTACGGTCGGTATAGGCCTGGCCCATGGATTTTGCCACGTCATCGATCCCCGCCCTATGCCACGTCATCGATCCAAGGCTCTACCGTTCCGTGGCCGATCTATGCCGACGGCTTTGCCATAGGCATAGTTTTCTAATAATATTTTAATATTTTATTTATTTTCTCTTTTTATTTTTATTTTTATTTTTTCCAAAACTAATTTCATTAACTTAAATGTACAGAAAACATAAATTGATTGCCCCCCACACGGGCCTTGCTTCCGTCGTGTCATGGAGGTTAGACGGGACGGGGTACCTGTGTGTGTGTGTGTGGGGGGGGGGGGTAGCAATGCCGCAAGGTGTTGCGGTGGGGCCTCCTATAGTTGTGGAAATGTGGTGGCAGGCGGAGGCACCCAACATGCGGCTCCGGGGTGTGCCCCCCCACTCACGGGCGTCGTTGCCGCCGTGCCCCGGAGGAGGGAAACATCCACGTCGTCGTCCGTGAAGAAGGGCACACCCCGGAGACGCGTGCCACCTCTTCGGACATGCCACCACACCGTACGACATGTATGCGGTCCCGGTGCGACGCTCCGCTGGCATTGCTATCCCCTAGGGCCCCCGTCCCGCCTAACCCTGTAGCGTTTGACCACGGGATCTAGCCCTTTGACTTTGCACAGACGGGCTTTGACCAGTGGAACTCTCCACCCGGTTGTGTTAGGTCAGCCCATAGGAACACTTTGGAGCAGCGTCCGGGCCAAAGGCATAGTAAGATCCCCTTGTGTAGACCCGACGCGCCCGTTTCCCCCCTCCAGGTATCGGCGGGGTCGCCGTTCGTGAGGGGGGGGGGGCACACCACGGAGACGTGCCGCCTATTCGGACATGCCACCACACCGTACGACATTGCTATCGGTGGTATTGTCGGACCTGACACGTCTATTTCCTCCCTCTAGGTGCCGGCGGCATCACCGTCCGTGAGGGGGGGGGGCACACCCCGGAGACGCGTGCCGCCTCTTCGAACATGCCACCATACCGTACCACATGTATGAGGTCCCGATGCAACGCTCCTGTGGCATTGCTACCCCCTCCCCCCAGGGCCCCCGTCCCGCCTAACCCTGTAGCATTTGACCACGGGATCTAGCCCTTTGACTTTGCACGGACGGGCTTTGACCAGTGGAACTCTCCACCCGGTTATGTTAGGTCAGCCCATAGGAACACTTTGGAGCAAAATCCGGGCCAAATCCAAAGTAAGATCCCCTCCGTGTAGACCCGACGCGTCTGTTCCCTCCGTCCAGATGCCGGCGGTGTCGCCGTCCGTGGGGGGGGGGGGCACACCCTGGAGAGGCGTCCTGCCTCTTCGGACATGCCACCACACTATACAGCATGTATGAGGGCCCGGTGCGATGCTCCGATGGCATTGCTACCGCCCCCCAGGGCCCCGTCCTGCCTAACCCTGTAGCATTTGACCACGGGATCTAGCCCTTTGACTTTCCACGGACGGGCTTTTACCAGTGGAACTCTTCACCCGGTTGTGTTAGGTTAGCCCATAAGAACACTTTGGAGCAACATCCAGGCCAAATCCATAGTAAGATCCCCTCCGTGTAGACCCGACGCATCCGTTTCCCCCCTCCAGGTGCCGGCGGCATCACCGTCCGTGAGGTGGGGTCACACCCCGGAGACGCGTGCCGCCTCTTCGGACATGCCACCACACCGTACGGCATGTATGAGGTACCGGTGCGACGCTCCGGTGGCACTGCTACCCCCTAGGGCCCCCATCTCGCCTAACCCTGTAGCGTTTGACCACGGGATCTAGCCCTTTGACTTTGCACGGACGGGCTTTGACCAGTGGAACTCTTCAGTCGGTTGTGTTAGGTCAACCCATAAGAACACTTTGGAGAAACATCGGGGCCAAATCCATAGTAAGATCCCCTCCGTGTAGACCCGACGCGTCCGTTTCTCCCCTCCAGGTGCCGGCGGCGGCGCCGTCCGTGAGGGGGGCACACCCCGGAGACGCGTGCTGCCTTTTCGGACATGCCACCACACCGTACGACATGTATGAGGTCCTGATGCGATGCTCCGGTGGCATTGCTACCCCCTAGGGCCCCCGTCCCGCATAACCCCCAGGGTCCCGGTGTCACGGGCGTCACACCGGGTCCCATACACACGATAAACTAAAAATCTAAAAAATGTAATAATTCAATTGATTGAAAACTCCGGTATTCATCATTGAAAACGTACTATCATAGTTAAACCTTCAGTGCCCGGGCACCGGGCCGACTGCCCGGGCACTGAAAGTTTCATCGTAATTGTCTGTTTTCTTCGTATAAGTCTAATGAATACCGGAGCTTATAACGTATGGATTAGTGAACTATTTAAATAGGTCAAATTGCTTTTCCCTTGGCGAGGTGGCACTATTTCTTAAAAAAATGTGGTTTGCATCTATGCCTACGGCCTGGCCATCGGCATAGGCGTCCTATCTATGCCAACGGCCCGGCCATCGGCATATGTACACGTTATCCACTCCCCCGCTTCACTGACATGTGGGCCGAGCCTATGCCGACGGCCAAGCCGTCAGCATAGGGCCACCTTATCCACTCGGCTGGCCTCCTCCACTCATTTCTCTCCCTCTCCCAACCGCACCTGACCCCGACCTCGACCCCTCTCCCTACCGCCGCCGCCCACCACCTCCGCCGCCTGCCTTGAGCACGCCACCGCTCGTGCCACCCTGCCCTGAGCCCGCCGCCGGCCACGCCTCCCCGCCCCGACCCCGTGCCGCCCTGCCCTGAGCCCGCCGCCGCTCGCGCCTCCCCGCCCCGACCCCGCGTCGCCCCGCCCCGACCCCATGCCGCTCCTCCCCGACGTCGCGCCGGCCGCCCGCCCCGACCCCGCGCCGCGCCGCCCCGGCCCCGCGCCGCCATCCCCGACCCCGTGCCGGCCACCCCGCCCAACCCCGTGGCTCCCCGCCTGACCCTGCGCCGGCCGCCCCGCCCCGACCCCGCGCCTCCCCGCCCCAACTCTGGACGGCCCTCTCGAAGGTATTTAGATAGTTAGATAGATAGATGGTTAGATAGGTATTTAAATAGTAAAAAAATTGGTTAGATGAGATCATGTATGTTGCATATCTTGCAACAAAAATTTGGTTCGATGAGATGAATCAATGATTATGACGAATAGGTGAGAATGACGATGATGAATATGTGATGACGATGATGAATATATTGTTAATGTTGTTAGTATTTTTTGCCTACATGATGCAAAAATAAATGAATGCATGTTTAAATGTTTTAAATATGCTCTATGAGTTGTGATGTTCTAATTTTTTGTCGCGATGGAATTTGCAGGTTTTGTGGTGTCGCATTTCCTCGGAGTGACCATTGTCCGACACGTTGGTCCCCCTGAGCATCCCTCTGCTATTCGACTACTTCCTCTACAGCCGAGGGTGAGCTACAAGTCCATATCCTCCATTTCTTCATATCACTAGATTTCATTCTCAAGTCAACCGACGTAACCTAGGCGTCTGATGTCTACTACACAACCTTCTTCTTGTAGACGTTGTTGGGCCTGCAAGTGCACAGGTTTGTAGGACAGTAGCAAATTTCCCTCAAGTGGATGACCTAAGGTTTAGCAATCCGTGGGAGGCATAGGATGAAGATGGTCTCTCTCAAACAACCCTGCAACCAAATAACAAAGAGTCTCTTGTGTCCCCAACACACCCAATACAATGGTAAATTGTATACGTGCATTAGTTCGGCGAAGAGATGGTGATACAAGTGCAATATGGATGGTAGATAAAGGTATTTGTAATCTGAAATTATAAAAACAGCAAGGTAGAAAGCGATAAAAGTGAGTGTAAACGGTATCGCAATGGTAGGAAACAAGGCATAGGGTTCATACTTTCACTAGTGCAAGTTCTCTCAACAATAATAACATAGATAGATCATATAACAATCCCTCAACATGCAACAAAGAGTCACTCCACAGCCACTAATAGCACAAAACAAATGAAGAGATTATGGTAGGGTACGAAACCACCTCAAAGTTATTCTTTCAGATCGATCTATTCAAGAGTTCGTACTAGAATAACACCTTAAGACACAAATCAACCAAAACCCTAATGTCACCTAGATAATCCATTGTCACCTAAAGTATCTGTGGGCATGATTATACGATATGCATCACACAATCTCAGATTCATCTATTCAACCGACACAAAGTACTTCAAAGAGTGCCCCAAAGTTTCTACCGGAGAGTCAAGACAAAAACATGTGCCAACACCTATGCATAGGTTCATGGGCGGAACCCGCAAGTTGATCACCAAAACATACATCAAGTGGCATGTGATATCCCATTGTCACCACAGATAAGCACGACAAGACATACATCAGGTGTTCTCAAATCCTTAAAGACTCAATCCGATAAGACAACTTCAAAGGGGAAACTCAATTCATCACAAGAGAGTAGAGGGGGAGAAACATCATAAGATCCAACTATAATAGCAAAGCTCGCGATACATCAAGATCATGCCATAGAGAGAACACGAGAGAGAGAGAGAGATCAAACACATAGCCACTGGTACATACCCTCAGCCCCGAGGGTGAACTACTCCCTCCTCATCATGGAGAGCGCCGGGATGATGAAGATGGCCACCGGTGATGGATCCCCCCTGCGACAGGGTGCCGGAACGGGCTCCCGATAGGTTTTTGGTGGCTACAGAGGCTTGCGGCGGCGAAACTCCCGATCTATCTTGATATTCGATGTTTATAGGGTATGTAGACTTATATAGGCGAAAGAAGTCGGTCGGGGGAGCCTCGAGGGGCCCACAAGAGTGGAGGGTGCGCCCAGGGGGTGGGTGCACCCCCCTATCTTGTGGCTTCCTCGATTCTTCCCCGACTTGCACTCCAAGTTTCCTGGGTCACGTTCGTTCCAAAAATCACGATGCCGAAGGTTTCATTCCATTTGGACTCCGTTTGATATTCCTTTTCTTTGAAATACTAAAACAGGCAATAAAACAGCAATATGGGCTGGGCCTCCGGTTAATAGGTTAGTCCCAAAAGTAATATAAAAGTGTATAATAAAGACCGTAATCATTCAAAATAGATACTAATATAGCATGAATGCTTCATAAATTATAGATACGTTGGAGACGTATCAGCGTCCCCAAGCTTAATTCCTAGTTGTCCTCGAGTAGGTAAATGATAAAGGAAGAATTTATGAAGTGTGAATTTTAGAAGGTGCACAAGTTTGAATGATAATTTCAATCACCTTTTCTAGCATGATTATAAGTCATAACAGTAGTTCATCTCATAAAACTTCTCACGAACAAGTAACAAGCAATTCACATGTTAAAGCATAGACCATAAACTAGCAAACTTCATTCTTAGTCATCAAACAATTGCAATTCATCTTATTTTCAGGAACCAAACTCCACATACTCAACTATCATATAGTCTTCTACAATTGCTAACACGCACGCAATACTAATGGTTATGGAGTTTTAATCGAACACCGAGAAAGATAGGGGCTTATAATTTCGCCTCCCAACGTATTCACCTTTGGGTGATGTCAACAATAATAATTCATGGTAGCTTACATCCAATTGGATATATATATATCAGGATCTTTCCAACACGAGGTGCTTGGCAAAGGATAAAATGAACAAAGGGAAAGGTGAAGATCACCTTGACTCTTGCATAAAAGTAAAATATAGGCCCTTCGCAGAGGGAAGCAAGGATTTGCAGAGGTGCCAGAGCTCAATTTTGGAATAGAGATAAATAATTTTGAGAGGTATGATCTCATTGTCAACATAACAATCAAGAGTTCCCAATATCTTCAATACTACATACATTATAGACGGTTCCCAAACATAATGGTAAACGTTTTTTACTCCCCCTCCACCAACAATCATCAATCCATGGCTTGCCCGAAACAACGGGTGCCTCCAACTAACATCAAACCTGGGGGAGTTTTGTTTGCAATTATTTTTGATTTGATTTTGATCTTTTGATCATGGGACTGGGCATCCCGGTTACCAGCCATTTTTCTCGTGCATGATGAGCGGAGTACACTCATCTTGAGAATAACCCACCTGGCATGGAAGATACTGACAGCCCCCAGTCGCTACATGAGCGATTCGGGCATACAAAACAGATTATTATTTGAAGGTTTAGAGTTTGGCACATGCAAATTTACTTGGAACGATAGGTAAAAATACAGTATATAGGTAGGTATGGTGGACACTCATGGCAAAAACTGGGTTTAAGGATATTTGGAAGCACAAGTAGTATCTCTACTTGGTTCAATGAATTTGGCTAGCATGAGGGGGAAAGGCAAGCTCAACATGTTTGAATGATCCATGACAATATACTTTAACTGAGATGTGAGAAAACATAACCCATTACGTTGTCTTCCTTGTCCAACATCAACTCTTTAGCATGTCATACTTAATGAGTGCTCACAATTATAAAAGATGTCTAAGATAGTATATTTATATGTGGAATCTCTCTTCCTTCAATATTCTTTCATGAATTGTTCAAATGACCAATACAATGCTTGCTAACCTTCAAAAAATTTACAACCTGTACTTCTTAGATGTGAAGTCATTACTCCCCATCGGATAAGCAAATGAGACATATGTAATTTCAGATTTATGACAATCAACTCATTCAACAATTTACTCATAGGATATAAGTGAAGCACACGAGTAAATGAAAACTACCCCAAAAAGATATAAGTGAAGATCAATGAGTAGCTAAATAAATATGTAACTATGTGAAGACTCTCTCTCATTAAAGAATTTCAGATCTTGGTATTTCGTTCAAACAGCAAGCAAGGCAAAACAAAATGACATTGCAAGGATATCACAACTCATGTGAAGAAGCAAAAACTTAGGCTCAACCGATACTAACCGATAGTTGTTGAAGAAGAAAGGTGGGATGCCTACGCGGCATCCCCAAGCTTAGATGCTTGAGACTTCTTGAAATATTATCTTGGGGTGCCTTGGGCATCCCCAAGCTTGAGCTTTTGTGTCTCCTTAATTCCTTTTATATCTCGGTTTCTTCTTTTTTTATCAAAAAGCTTCATCCACACCAAACTCAACAAGAACTCGTGAGATAGGTTAATATAAACCAATGCAAAACCTTATCATTTTCTACTGTAACAAATCACTAAAATTATTATTCAACATTGCATATTAAATGTATCTGCATATTTAATACTCCTATCATCAAATAGAATCATTAAACAAGCAAACATATGCAAACAATGCAAACATAACATCAATCTGCCAAAACAGTATAGTCTATAAAGAATGCAAGATTCATCATACTTCCCTAACTCAAAAAATTATGAGAAAAATACTACACTGTAGAATATTTATCAGAGCTCAACATGCAAAAAGATTCAACATTATACTATTCTCTGAATTTTCTAGGAAATTTTTGCAACAGCGGTAAACTTTCTGTTTTCAATAGCAACATGTATACTAGCAAAATAAGCATGGTAAAGACTATCCTTGACATTTTTATTGAAAATATATATGCAAAACATTAATCTAAATAACATAAAGAAAATACTAACAAAATAAAATGACGCTCCAAGCAGAACACATATCATGTGGCGAATAAAAATATAGCTCCAAGTAAAGTTACCGACGAACGAAGACGAAAGAGGGGATGCCTTCTGGGGCATCCCCAAGCTTAGGCTCTTGGTTGTCCTTGAATATTACCTTGGGGTGCCTCGGGCATGCCCAATCTTAGGCTCTTTCCACTCCTTATTCCTTAGTTCATCGAAACTTCACCCAAAACTTGAAAACTTCAACCACACAAAACTCAACACAAAACTCGTAAGCTCCGTTAGTATAAGAAAATAAAACCACCACTTAGGTAATGTAATGAACTCATTCTAAATTCATATTGGTGTAATATCTACTGTATTATAACTTCTCTATGGTTCATACCCTCCGATACTACTCATAGATGCATCAAAATAAGCAAACAACACACAAAAAACAGAATCTGTCAAAAACAAAACAGTCTGTAGTAATATGTATCAAAATTATACTTATGGAACTCCAAAAATCCTACCAAATTAGGAAGTACTAAGCAATTTGTGTACCAATCCAGATAAAAAAGAATCAGATTAGAAGCACATTTATGTGAATTAACAAAACTAATTTATTGGGTGCAAAAGTTTCTGATTTTCAGCAGGATCAACACAACAATCACCGTAAGCTATCCTAAAGGTCTTACTTGGCACTTTATTGAAACAAAAGCTATAAAACATGATTACTAAAGTAGCATAATCATGTGGACACACAAAAACAGTAAGGATAAATATTGAGTTGTCTCCCAACAAGCGCTTTCTTTAATGCCTTTCTAGCTAGGCATGATGGTGACAATGATGCTCACATAAAAGATAAGAATTGAAACATAACGGGAGCATCATGAAGCATATGACTAGCACATTTAAGTATAACCCTCTTCCTATGAATAGGGATTTTGTGAGCAAACAACTTATGGGAACAATTGTAAGTGCATCTAGTGCCCCTTAGTGATTTTGGCGTATTGAAGACTTATAGGTTAAGGGACTAATGCGTTTGTGAGTGTACACAGGTCTATAAGTCTATGAGGAGTTTGATATTTACAGAGAAAGTCGACCCCTAAAAATGAAGTTCTTCAACTGAAGACTTCGATATTCTGAAGACTTTGAAAGTGAAGAAATTGGTGTGACCTTGAAGACTTGGTATTCATTTGTGGAACATGAAGCGTGAAGACTTTTGTTTTCGTAGTTTCATTTTCTCCTTCTTGAGTCATAGGAAACACCGTACTGTTAAAGGGGGTCGAGGAAATACTAAGGAAAAATTTCCATGTGATGCTCAACTCAAAATCCTACATCTACCAATCCCTTCGAGTGAAGCCTTTGGAAATCTCATACAGTTCAGTCACTTTCTTCAGTGACAGAGACGAAGTTCTTCTGGTCACTGATGAATTTGTTCTGACTGAGGAGTTAGGAATTCGTCAGTGCGAATTACCTACACAGTGAGGAACAAGATAGCCCTGAGGAATTTGAGAGTCAAATTTCCGACCGTTGCTGTGCTGCACGCCAGCTGTCCCAAGATATCTTATCCACCTAACGGTCATATCATTGAGGGGCATTTATGTCTTATCATGTCGGGCTGCTCCCTAGGCTATAAATAGCCGCCCCCTACAACCACTAGCTGGTTGGCTGCTCCGAGAGAACTTGAAACTTGTCATTTGAGAGCAACCCATCCTCCGAGGACTTTGAGAGAAAATCATCAAGTGAGGAAAACCCAAAACCAAACCCCTACAAACCCAAAGTGATTGAGCATCACTGAAGAAATTGATCCTGCGTGGATCCGACGCTTGTTACCTTTGAAGACTGTGCTTCTTCCAGACGGTTAGGCGTCAAGGTCTAGAGCATCCAAGAGGAATTGTGGATCGCCGAGTGACCAAGTCTGTGAAGGTTTGGAAGTCGCCTGAAGACTTACCACGAGTGATTGGACGAGGTCTGCGTGACCTTAGTTCAAGGAGAATATGGTGAGGACTGGGTGTCCTGAGCTGCGTGCTCAGCGACTGGGTGTTCGGGACTGTGTGTCCTCGAGTTTAAATACTCAGCCGCTCCAACCAGACGTACAACTGAGACAACAGTTGGAACTGGTCTACCAAATCATTGTCTTCACCAATATAACTGGTTCTATTTCCTCAACCCTTTCATTTCCTCATTACTGTGTTGAGTGTTTGTTCATATCTGTGTTTGAAGACTTTGACTGAAGACTTTCTCAATTTCCTCAGTTCAATTTCTTCAGTCTGTTTGTCTTCATCTTGTTTTATCCTGTGATTACGCTTTCTGTACTCTGTGCCAGTCTTCATTTCATCATGATGACCATGCTTGTATTCTGTTATGCTTACTTCTGAGTACTTATTCCGCTGCTAATAGTTCTTCGCTTAGGAATTTCCTCACCGGCAAATTCCTTAGTGAAGAATTCATAAAAATCACCTATTCACCGCCCTCTAGTCGACATAACGCACTTTCAATTGGTATCAGGGCAAGGTACTCCCTTGTTCTGTGTGATTTTGGTTTAACCACCTGGAGTTTTAGTTATGTTGACCGCAGGTATGATCAAGGTCTCGGCTGGGTGTCCTACCTTTGATGGGACGGACTACCCCTACTGGAAAAACAAGATGCGAATGCATCTCGAGGCAATTGACAACGATCTCTGGTATGTTGTGGAAAATGGTGTTCCCTCTGTTTCACCCTCACTGAACGCTACCGATGTGAAGAGATTCAAGCAACTCGATTCCCAAGCGAAGAATATCATCTGTGGCCATCTGAGTAAAGGACAGTATGGAAGAGTGAGTGCTTTGGAAACTGCTAAGCTTATCTGGGATAGGCTGTCCAAAGTGAATGAAGGAGTCTCAACTCAGCGTGACTCTCGAGTTGATGTTCTTCGGAATCTCTTCAACCGCTTCAAAAGACTCGACAATGAAAATGTCCAACAAACCTTTGATCGCCTCACTGACATCTCAAATGAGCTTCAAGCCCTCGGTGCCACTGACATCACTGACCTTGAGGTGGTGAAGAAACTGCTGAGATCGCTTGATTCCTCATTTGATACTCTGGGTCTGATGATACAAGAACGGGCTGACTACAAGTCTCTTGATCCTGCCGATATCCTCGAAAGGCTAAATACTCACGAGTTCCAGCTTGCTGAAAAGAGAGATCTCTATGGTTCGAGCTATGGCAAACCACGTGCCCTGAAGGCCAAGGTTGTGTCTGAGTCTGAATGTGAGGACTCTGGTAGTAGCCTTGGTGATCTTGAAGAACTGAGCCAGGAGCTAGCACTGCTCGTGAAGAAATTCCAGAAGTTCTCAAGACGTGGTCGCTTTGGAAAATCCTCAAGAAGCAGTGATTCCTCATCAAGTGACTATAAGAGAAGGCTGTGCCACAAATGCAAGAAACCTGGTCATTATATTCAAGATTGTCCTCAGTGGGAAAAGGAATTGAAGAAGAAGAAATACAAGGATTACAGTTCTGATGATGCGAAGAAGAAGAAGAAATCGTCAAAATCTTCGTCATCAAAATCCTCGAAGTCTTCATCTCACAAGAAGAGCAGCTCCAAGAAGGCTCGGGCATTCATTGGCAAGGAAATGGACTCTGAAGCTGAATCTGAGGAAAATGAGGAAGAGGAGGCGTCTGAAGAATCCGAATCTGGTGTGGCGAGTCTGGCCTTCGCTACTGCTTTCGTTAGCAAGTCCATCTTCAACACTGAAGAAACTGACCCCACCGACAAGCCTGATGAAGATAATGATGACTATGCTCCCACCTATTGCTTCATGGCAAAAGGTGCAAAGGTACTCAAATACACCTCCTCTGAATCTAGTGAAAATGAATCTGATGAGAATCTCAAGCCCAGCTACTCTAAACTTGCAAAGATTGCTGTAAAACAACAAAGGGCTTTTGAAAAGGTTCAAAACATGCTAGACAAAAGTGATGATATGTTGGGTGAAGAAATGGATCGCAGTAAAGCCCTGACTGAAAATCTTCAAAGACTTCAGTCTAGGTTAGATAACCTTCAAAGTCATCATAACACTCTCTTATCTGATCATGAGAAACTTTCTTATGAATTTCTTCAAAGAAAGCAAGATCTTGAGAAGCTAAGAGTGAGTTATGAAGATCTTCAGAAGGAGCGCGATTCATTACTTGCTCAACAAATCAGCACTTCTCAGGAAGAATTTGTTCCTCCATGCTTAAAGTGCATTGAACGTGAATCTGCTAATTCTTCACCTGAATGTTCAAATGCTTCAACTGTTACAAATTCTTCACCTGCCTCAGCTATCACTAATTCCTCATCTGAGGACATTGCTAGTATCACTAACGATGCAGGGCTGAAGGAACTGTACACGACAGGCATGTACAAAAGCCTCAAAGGGCATCAGATTCTTTGTGATGTGCTCAAAAAGCAGATCCTCAACAGAAACCCTAGGAAAGAGGGTATTGCCTTTGAGAGGAAACTTAATGCTGATGGAACATATTGGAAGCCTGAGCAGTACCCCAAAACCTCATGGGTTGCTGCAAAGGGACCTCCAGTTGATCCATCCATGTTATCTGGCTTTACATGTGAATCTCCTCATTCTTCTGATGAGTCATTTGACTCCAACTATAAACTGTTCAAAAATCAGAATGGTGAAGTATTTGCTAGATATGTTGGGACTAACTGCAGGAACGGTTCCCCTATGAAGAAAATCTGGGTTCCCAAAAGTTATGTTGAAAGTCTTCAGGTGAATGTCCTCATGACACCACCTGTGAAGAATAGGAACCCCAGAACAAACTCTTCATATGGACCTAATTCTTCATATGGATCCAAGTCCTCATATGGACCAAATTCCTCACGTGGATCAAATTCCTCAAATGGATCAAAGTCCTCATATGACTATCATCGTGCTAACAACTCTGTTTCGCAGGGTAGAGCTAAGGGCTACGAATATGCACATTATTCTTCAAATCATTATGTTCATAAGTCCTCGAAGAATTTCTCTGCTTATTCATATGCTTACCCTAACCCCTCTTATGTGAAACGAAATGGTTTGGCTTCTATGCCACCATTCTCGTATGGTGCTCGCAGAGTGATGAACTCTTTGCCACCCCTTCAGATGTGGGTGGTGAAGAAAAAGAACTAATCTCTTCTGCAGGGTCAGGTCTCCAGACGTGCCTTAACGTCTGAAGAATTTGCTGGGGACCTGACAAAATTGCCTGAAAGGACGCAGGCTAACCATGATGAAATGAGCTTTCATTTCACACGTCCTCATACTGCTATATCTGTTTACCGCTTGATGAAATTCATCTGATGAACTTAATATCATATTCTTCACTGATGAAGCATATGAGATTGTAAGTTACACTAATTCATCTGCAGGATGATCAACCCAAAACCACTGAATGGGTCCTCGATAGTGGATGTACAAATCACATGACTGGTGACAAGAATCTTTTGATGGATGCTCCCTTATCACCGTCACATCTGAAGCATATCATCTTTGCCGACAAAGGCAAAAGTCAGGTATTGGGTCTTGGTAAGGTTGCGATCTCTAAGGATAAACACATGGACAAAGTCATGCTTGTTGAGTCCTTAGGATACAACCTCATGTCAGTCTCAATGCTTTGTGATCTTGATATGGTTGTTGTCTTCGGCAAGTATCGCTGTGTTGTGATTATGGAAGATGATAATTCCAAAGTCTTCAAAGGCTTTAGGAGAGGAGATTTGTATATTGTTGATTTCTCTACAGGACCACAACCAGCCGTGTGTCTACTTGCAAAAGCTTCAGAAGGCTGGCTATGGCATCGACGACTTGGTCACGCAGGCATGAGGAATTTGCACACGCTTGCGAAGAAGAAGCATGTCATTGGCATTGAGAATGTCAAATTCCTCAAGGATCACTTATGCGGAGCCTGTGAAGCTGGAAAATGACCAAGGCCAAGCATCCAGCGAAGACTATCATGACCACTACTCGTCCATTCGAATTGCTTCACATGGACCTCTTCGGACCTAATCATTACTCAGCAGTCACTAATGATGCATCTCTATATGGTTTTGTCATTGTTGATGATTACTCTCGATATACATGGGTACACATTGTTACTTACAAACATGAAGTGCAGGAAGTCTTCAAACGTTTTTCCTCGAGGGCTTCAACCAACTTTGGTGTGAAGATCAAGCACATCAGAAGTGACAATGGAACTGAGTTCAAGAATTCCGGTCTTGATGACTATCTTGATGAACTTGGTATTACTCATGAGTTATCTGCTCCTTATACTCCTCAGCAAAATGGCGTCGTGGAGCGCAAGAACAGAACTCTTGTTGAGATGGCTCGCACTATGCTTGATGAATACAAAACGCCTCATCGTTTTGGATTGATGCAATTGATACTGCGTGCCACATCATCAACAGAGTATATCTTCACAAATTCTTCAAGAAGACGGCCTATGAACTCCTCACTGACAAGAAACCCAATGTGAGTTATTTCAAAGTCTTCGGTGCTAAATGTTGGATTAGAGATCCTCACCACAATTCTAAATTTGCACCGAAAGCACATGAAGGTTTTATGCTTGGTTACGGAAAGGACTCGCACACCTACAGAGTCTTCAACATTGCTCTTCACAAGATTGTTGAAACTGTAGATGTGCGGTTCGATGAAACTAATGGCTCGCAAAGAGAGCACCTACCTTCTGTGTTAGATGAACCAGCACCTGAGGATTCTATCAAGTTCAAGGCAACTGAGGATGTCATTCCTACTGAAGAATTTGCTGAAGAATTCATTCCAGTACGCGAAGAACGTCGAGCTGACGCACCTGAAGATAATGCTGAAGACAATGGTGCTGAGGAAAATGATCAAATACCTCGACGACAACCAGCTCATCCTCGCGTTGCAAAAGAAGTACAAGTTGACAAGATCATCGATGACATTGAAGCGCCAGGTCCTCTCACACGCTCAAAAGCTTCACATTTATCTAACTTTTGTGGGCACTATGCTTTTGTCTCTATCACAGAGCCCACTAAGGTAGATGAAGCATTTTTGGAGCCGGAGTGGATTCAGGCTATGCAAGAAGAATTACATCAGTTCGAGCTCAACAATGTCTGGGAACTGGTCAAACGTCCAGATCCTCGCAAGCATAATATCATTGGCACAAAGTGGATCTACCGCAACAAGCAAGATGAAAATGGCCTTGTGGTAAGGAATAAGGCACGACTGGTAGCTCAAGGCTACACACAGGTTGAAGGAATTGATTTCGATGAAACTTTTGCACCTGTTGCTAGACTTGAGGCTATTCGCATATTACTTGCTTATGCTAATCATCATGATATCATCTTATATCAAATGGATGTGAAAAGTGCATTCCTCAATGGTAAGCTTGAGGAAGAAGTATATGTTGCTCAACCCCCAGGTTTTGAAGATCCAAAGAATCCTGACAAAGTCTTCAGACTTAATAAGGCCCTCTATGGCCTCAAGCAAGCCCCTCGGGCGTGGTATGATACATTGAAGGAATTCTTCGTGAAGAATGGCTTCACACCCGGTTCACTCGACCCTACTCTCTTTACTAAATCTTATGATGGTGAACTGTTTGTGTGCCAAATATATGTTGATGATATTATCTTTGGCTGTACTGACCAACGTTATAGTGATGAATTTGCCTATATGATGAGTGAAGAATATCAAATGTCTATGATGGGAGAGTTGAAATTCTTCTTAGGTCTTCAAATTCGTCAACAGCGCAATGGCATATTCATATCTCAGGAGAAATACCTCAAAGATGTACTGAGGAAATTCGGCATGCAAGATTGCAAAGGCGTCAAAATTCCTATGCCCACAAAAGGCCATCTATGCACTGATGAAAATGGTATTGACTTTGATCACAAGGTATACCGCTCCATGATTGGTTCTTTATTGTACTTATGTGCATCTAGGCCAGATATAATGCTTAGTGTTTGCATGTGTGCCCGATTTCAAGCTGCACCGAAGGAATCACACCATAAGGCTGTGAAGCATATTCTTCGATATCTAGCTCACACACCAACACTAGGATTATGGTACCCCAAGGGCTCTGCTTTTGATCTCATTGGATATTCTGACTCTGACTATGCTGGTGATCGTGTGGACCGCAAGTCAACTTCTGGCACTTGTCATTTCCTCGGACGATCTTTGGTCTGTTGGTCCTCGAAGAAACAGAACTGCGTATCACTGTCTACTGCGGAAGCTGAATACATTGCTGCTGGCTCTTGCTGTGCTCAACTGCTTTGGATGAAGCAAACACTCAAGGACTATGGCGTCAACGTGAAGAATGTGCCTCTCCTCTGCGACAATGAGAGTGCCATCAAGATTGCTCACAACCCAGTTCAGCACTCGAAGACAAAGCACATTCAGATTCGTCATCATTTTCTTCGTGATCATGTGTTGAAGGGCGACATCTCCATCGAGCACGTGAAGACTGAAGAACAGCTAGCTGATATCTTCACTAAGCCCTTGGATGAGAAGAGATTTAGCAAGTTGCGGTGTGAGCTAAATATCTTAGAATCTTCGAATGTTCTTTGAAAAGGACACACATCCTAACACTTATGCAAAATTGATGACTTAGATGTGCAACACATGAAGAAACGTTTTTCTTCAATCAATGAAGAATAACACTCTAAGTGTGAAGAAATTAATGAAGAATTTGATTCTCAGAACCCTACGACAATTGTACGCGGTGTCTGAAATCATCATTCTTATACGGTGGGTCACGCCACCACAAAAAGTTGAAAATCTTCAATTTGAGTTTTTCTTCAGTTTTTTGAAATTCTTCAGTTTTTCAAATTCTTTAACTTTTCAAAGTCTTCACTGTTCCCTTCGTTTTTCTTCATTGGCTATATATATATATATATATATATATATATATGAGTTTATGTCCTCTACAGCATTCACTTATAGCTATTTCTTCAAGTTGTTTTTTCTGCTAAGTGAATGTGATTGGACCCTTCCCCCCCTCTATGCTATACTCAACCCAATCTATTCACAAATTCTTCATGTGCGTTCTACTTGAAACTCGTTCAAAATCTTCACTGTGTCCTTGTCAGCTGAAGAAATTGCGAACGAAACTTTAAAACAAATCTTATCCAAATTTTCAGTTTTGCCGCTCAAACTGTTCCGCATCCCACGATGCATTATTCTATTCACACACGATCGTACACGATCTCCACTACACAGTACGTGGGTGACACATGTCGTGAGAAGGAGAATGGTCAGGGGCACGTTCGTCCTAAATCTTCGGGCGAACAGTTTTTCACTGCCTCTATAAATACCCCTGTCTCCTTCCTCACTTCATTTACTCCGCTCGACCTCTCTCTCCCGCTCGAGCTCCTCAAACCCTAGTGCCGCTGCTACTCCATCATCGCTGATGAGGAAGAGCTTCGCTGCCTCAACCTCGTCGCCGTCGTACTCACGCCGACCGCGGAAATCTTCACTCTGCCGCCGCCGTAGCTGTCTTCCTGCGCCGAGTTAGGGCAAGGAAGATCTAACCTGACGAACTTCCCATCTGTTCTTCTCAGTTCGTCGTGTTCTTCACTTCGGGTAATTAAAAGTTACTTTTATTACTCGCTTTGATTCTCAAGCTTTCCTGAAAATCTTCAAAGGTGTTTATTCTTCAAATCTTCACACATATGAACACCACACACATCATATGATCTTGAACTGTTTCTCTAAGCAATCATTTTCTTCAAGATTCCCTAATTGCGTGGATCTTTGATCTGTACAACTCTGGAACCTAAGACAAGAACGCTTAGTGAAATTCCTCAAGGTTCATCTGGTCAAATTCCTCAAAACTTGTTCTTTTCGAAAAACCTTCTCAGAACGCATATGACCTCTCCGAATTCCTCGCACCTGTACTCTGTTCACAGGTACTCATGTCTGCTGCTGAATCACTAGGTTCTCATCAACTTAACTCATTTGCAGCGTTCCTCGAAGAAAAACTGCATACTTCTTCAGAGAAGTCAATTGTTCAAATTCCTCAATTGAAGAATATGGCAGACGGTAAGAAGCCGCAGAAAGGAGGAAAGAAACCTGAGGTTATGACTGCATTTGAAATCCCTGAGGAAATTTATGCTGACTATTGCACACCTGATGAAGCAAAATTTGGCAAAGAAAACAAAAATCAGCGCAAGGTGCGCATTCAGAAGATTGAACGGAGATGGGCAAGGGAATGGAGGGAATACAGATATGTGACTCCAAAGTACATGAAGAAATTCGCCCTCAATCCTCCATGCCCAAGAGCTCCATTGGAACCTGGCCAAGTAGCTGATCCCACAAGCATCAAACATGGTGAGGACTTTCCTGAAGAATGGGCTAAGCGCCAAGCTAAATTGGCAAGACAAGCCAAGGAGGCAGTGAAGAAATTCAATGAGGATTCTGCCACTGCTACTGCTACTGAGGCCTCGGTCAAACCGAGGAAATCCATGCCAAAGAAGCCTGCTCGTAAGCCAAGTGCTTCACCAACAGCGCCCTCACGGCCAAGTTCCTCAGCAGCGCCCTCACGACCAAGTTCCTCAGCAGCGCCCTCACGGCAAATTCCTCACCCTGCTACTGCTCCTTCAAAGTCCTCAGCTGGTTTCTCAATTGCCTCTGGTGTTTCAGCAAGTTCCTCAGCTGCACCAAAGTCATCATCTGGCCCGACTCTGCTGAAGACCAAAGCAACAGCTGGACGAGGTCCTCGGCCAAGTCCAAAGAAGAAACAGGTCGCATTCCGTGTGCCTTCTGATGATGAACTTGCAGAAATCATCAGAGACAGATAGGTGAAGGCCGCTAGAGCCAAAGGCACATCTATGCCACTGCTGTTGGATCCGAGGAAAATCCTCGATTATATTGATCTCTGGCACAAGGATCCAAACACCCCCATGCCTGATTTTCATCTGACCGCTGGTCAAAGTCACATGCTGACCCATTTCATCACTGAAGAGAAATGGAAGTTTGAAAAGGCAAGAGAGATTAAGAAAGCTCAATACAGAAAGGAGAAGCTCCTGAAGAAAAACGTTGTCAGAATGACACCTGAGGAACTTCTCCAGGCTCAGTCTGAAATTCAAGCCCTCAGCAATGACTTTGATGCCTACTATGCTGATTGGCAAGGAGCCAAAGTCAGATTCGTCAACCTGACGAAGAAATTCACCAATGTTGCTGCCCAACGCAACATGAAATTCCTCAGGCTGAAGTCTCAGCTCAGCCGACTGAAGAACATGCCAGCACCGCTGATGAAGTTCAGGCTGCTGATGAAAATGCTAGTTCCAGGGCTGATGATCCCATTCCAGCCGCTGAAGAAATTGCCAGGGCATCCACTAGTGGTGCGCCTGAAGAAACTGAAGAAGTCAGGGCAACTGCATCAGTTGCGCCTGAAGAAAATCAACCAGATTCCTCAACTCCATCTGCACCTACACCAACTCCAATTCTTCCATGTGCATTTGATGTGAAGAAGACCAAGGCTGCAGAGCGAGCTGCAGTGAAGAAAAGGAAGGCATCAGCTGTGTCAAATTCTTCGGCTGCGAAGAAAATGAAGCCAATGACCAGCTCACTCGAAAATCCAATTGATGCTGTTCCGATTTCCTCCATGCCATCAAAGGACCTTGTTCCTTTTGGAGAAGACTATGAGATCCCAATCGGATCTGATGAAGAACATCATTCTGCTGCTTCGTCAGAGCAGATTGATGAAGAAATTGAAGTGGACGCAATCCCTTCAACGCCAGTCATTTCCTCACCTATGCCTCAGTTCACAGCTGAAGAGGCTGGTGTTGAGGAAATTGAAGATGAAGATGTGGATATAGGGTGCACCACACCTGTGATGAATGATGACTTTTGGGAAAGTCAGCATCCCAATACTCCTCTCTTCACCCCGCTCCAACAGATTCCTCAGTCCCCTGCACCAACAGTTCAAATGGGCTCTGAAGAAACTCAACCCACTCTCTCTGTGCATGAAGAAATTCCAGCCACTAGTGCTGATGAACCTGCTGCTGCTGATCCTCAGACTGCACCTGTTGAGGAACAAGAAATTCCTCAGCCTGAAGAACCTGAGCTCGCGATTCCTGAGGTGGTGATGCAACTCACTGACACCCCTCTGCCAAAGCAAAAGAATCCGTTCTCAAGCAAACAGAAGTTCAAGGCTGAAGATTTCTTTGCCGAGCACGTATTCTTCACTGATTATAATCCATATGATTCTGCTCGCATAAGGAAGAGGCGTTTCTGGACTGCCAGCCAAGCCAATTTCTATTCCTCAGTGCTCTTCAACAAAGACAAAGTCTTCGATCATGCACATATTCCTCATGTGGACATGGAGTCTCTGCCCGGCTTTGAGCCAGTCCTCAGTGTTCTTCACGATGCAGGACTTCTGAATTTCTGCATTGATATCTGTGACTGGAATGAAGAACTCATTCTTCAATTCTATGCAACTCTGCACATCACCGGAGACGCTGAAGACGTGAACTCCTGGGTATTAGACTGGATGTCTGAAAATACTCACTACAAGGCACCAGCAACTGAATTGCTTCGTGCTCTACCACTCAGTCCTCCACTTGATGATGCTCGTTGTATCTACAACGAACCAGAACTTTCAAATCACTATATGCAAGTGCTGATGAAGCCTTTGAAGCCAAGGCAGGCCCCAAGAACCAAATTCCTCGTCAAGGAATTATTGTATGTGCCTCGGACTGTCTATCGAATTCTGACGAAGACAATGAGTCCCATCAAAGGCCACGACTCAAATGATGAAGAAGTCGTTGGCATCATGAAGAATATGCTTTTCAACATCATTCATGGCGTTCCCGTCAACTTCCATGATTTCTTCATGAGGACTCTGGCCAATATTGCTATGTCACCATTCGAGCTGAAGCCCTATGCTCCTTGGATTATGAGATTCATCAGGGCAAGATCTTCACTGAATTACAAAGCTGACACTCTGAACCATGGTAGCTACTTGCCTCCCATTGAAGTCCTCAAACGGACAGTTTCATCAGCTGATGATAAAGGCAAGGCCGCTGCTGTGATCGATGAAGGCATTCGTCCATTGGATGGTCAATTTCGCAAGGCTGCATCTTACTCTACCAATGACGATTCTGCCACACATGACTCTGCCGCAAATACCTCAGCCAAGCAAAATCCTCAAGCCACAGCACCCAGGGTGATGACTGACCGTGAGTTACTCCTCAGTCTTCATCAGAAGGTTGATCGCAATCACAAATGGGTCAAGCGTCAGTTTGGTTCAATTCTTCACAACATGACCTCAACACACAATGCAGTGAAGAAAAACCAATACTACCTCCATGAAACCTTCAACCGTACCTGGGCTGTTCTCTCTCATGTCTACAGCGCTGCAGATCTGAAGAATATGGGTCTCAAGGAAGAATTTGACTGGTCTGCACCTCCACCGAAGAAATTCAAGAAGGTCAAAGTTCCTTCCTTGGTGGCCAGCTCTTATTCTTCATCGCGTGACACTGATGAGTATGAAGATTTGGACGACACTGCGGCAGGCCCTGCTACAACAAACAACCCCGACAACGCTGGCGCTCCTCCATCGACTTGAAATTCTTCAGGGGCGTTAGTCCTCAGTTTCAATCCTTTTGGTCATTTGATGACAAAGGGGGAGAAATCTGAGTTAGTCTTCAAGCGGGTCTATATTAAGGGCATTTTTTAAGTTACAACTCTCGTTCTTCTGAAACTTTTATTTGGATCGAGTTGTAATCTTAAACCCGATGGTGCGCTGATACTTTTGTTGCATTATGCTCTGCATGCTTATTTCCTCGTTAATGACATTGCACGCATGCTGAATCTCATCAGGCACCATATTTCATCATGCATTTCAAATTCTTCATATTATATATCAAATGCGTGTATGAATTACAAGATATAGGGGGAGATCTCCATGATTCAACTCTTCAAATGTGCATTGCCTCAAAAGCAAATTCCTCACTATGCACATCTTCAGGGGGAGTTCTACTATATCTTGTAATCAAATTCCTCAATATCAGTGTATACACTTCATATGTTTATCCCCGTTGAAAACTTAACCTATGTTGTCATCAATCACCAAAAAGGGGGAGATTGTAAGTGCATCTAGTGCCCCTTAGTGATTTTGGTGTATTGAAGACTTATAGGTTAAGGGACTAATGCGTTTGTGAGTGTACACAGGTCTATAAGTCTATGAGGAGTTTGATATTTACAGAGAAAGTCGACCCCTAAAAATGAAGTTCTTCAACTGAAGACTTTGATATTCTGAAGACTTTCTGAAGACTTTGAAAGTGAAGAAATTGGTGTGACCTTGAAGACTTGGTATTCATTTGTGGAACATGAAGCGTGAAGACTTTTGTTTTCGTAGTTTCATTTTCTCCTTCTTGAGTCATAGGAAACACCGTACTGTTAAAGGGGGTCGAGGAAATACTAAGGAAAAATTTCCATGTGATGCTCAACTCAAAATCCTACACCTACCAATCCCTTCGAGTGAAGCCTTTGGAAATCTCATACAGTTCAGTCACTTTCTTCAGTGACAGAGACGAAGTTCTTCTGGTCGCTGATGAATTTGTTCTGACTGAGGAGTTAGGAATTCGCCAGTGCGAATTACCTACACAGTGAGGAACATGATAGCCCTGAGGAATTTGAGAGTCAAATTTCCGACCGTTGCTGTGCTGCGCGCCAGCTGTCCCAAAATATCTTATCCACCTAACGGTCATATCATTGAGGGGCATTTATGTCTTATCATGTCGGGCTGCTCCCTAGGCTATAAATAGCCGCCCCCTACAACCACTAGCTGGTTGGCTGCTCCGAGAGAACTTGACACTTGTCATTTGAGAGCAACCCATCCTCCGAGGACTTTGAGCGAAAATCATCAAGTGAGGAAAACCCAAACCCAAACACCTACAAACCCAAAGTGATTGAGCATCACTGAAGAAATTGATCCTGCGTGGATCCGACGCTTGTTACCTTTGAAGACTGTGCTTCTTCCAGACGGTTAGGCGTCAAGGTCTAGAGCATCCAAGAGGAATTGTGGATCGCCGAGTGACCAAGTCTGTGAAGGTTTGGAAGTCGCCTGAAGACTTACCACGAGTGATTGGACGAGGTCTGCGTGACCTTAGTTCAAGGAGAATACGGTGAGGACTGGGTGTCCTGAGCTGCGTGCTCAGCGACTGGGTGTCCGGGACTGTGTGTCCTCGAGTTTAGATACTCAGCCGCTCCAACCAGATGTACAACTGAGACAGCAGTTGGAACTGGTCTACCAAATCATTGTCTTCACCAACCTACTGGTTCTATTTCCTCAACCCTTTCATTTCCTCATTACTGTGTTGAGTGTTTGTTCATATCTGTGTTTGAAGACTTTGACTGAAGACTTTCTCAATTTCCCCAATTCAATTTCTTCAGTCTGTTTGTCTTCATCTTGTGTTATCCTGTGATTACGCTTTATGTACTCTGTGCCAGTCTTCATTTCATCATGATGACCATGCTTGTATTCTGTTATGCTTACTTCTGAGTACTTATTCCGCTGCTAATAGTTCTTCGCTTAGGAATTTCCTCACCGGCAAATTCCTCAGTGAAGAATTCATAAAAATCGCCTATTCACCCCCCCTCTAGTTGACATAACGCACTTTCAACAATAATCAACTATCATAGGAAGGTAAAACAAGCATAGCTTCAAGATTTTCAACACACAGAGAGGAAACTTGACATTATTGCAATTCCTACAAGCATATATTCCTCCCTCATAATAATTTTAGTAGCATCATGAATGAATTCAACAATATAACCAGCACCTAAAGCATTCTTTTCATGATCTACAAGCATAGAAAATTTACTACTCTCCACATAAGCAAATTTCTTCTCACGAATAGTAGTGGGAGCAAACTCAACAAAATAATTATCATGTGAGGCATAATCCAATTGAAAACTAAAATCATGATGACAAGTTTCATGGTTATCGTTATTCCTAATAGCATACAAGTCATCACAATAATCATCATAGATAGCAACTTTGTTCTTGTAATCAATTGGAACCTCTTCCGAAATAGTGGATTCATCACTAAATAAAGTCATGACCTCTCCAAATCCACTTTCATTAATATAATCATCATAAATAGGAGGTGTGCTTTCATCATAATAAATTTGCTCATCAAAACTTGGGGGACAAAAAATATCATCTTCATTAAACATAGCTTACCCAAGCTTGTGGCTTTGCATATCATTAGCATCATGAATATTCAAGGAATTCATACTAACAACATTGCAATCATGCTCATCATTCAAAGATCTAGTACCAAACATTTTAAAGCATTCTTCTTCTAGCAACTGAGCACAATTTTCCTTTCCATCATTTTCATGAAAGATATTAAAAAGATGAAGCATATGAGGCACCCTTAATTCCATTTTTTTGTAGTTTTCTTTTATAAACTAAACTAGTGATAAAACAAGAAACAAAAAGATTCGATTGCAAGATCTCAAGATATACCTTCAAGCACTCACCTCCCCGGCAACGGCGCCAGAAAAGAGCTTGATGTCTACTACACAACCTTCTTTTTGTAGACGTTGTTGGGCCTGCAAGTGCACAGGTTTGTAGGACAGTAGCAAATTTCCCACAAGTGGATGACCTAAGGTTTATCAATCTGTGGGAGGCGTAGGATGAAGATGGTCTCTCTCAAACAACCCTGCAACCAAATAACAAAGAGTCTCTTGTGTCCCCAACACACCCAATACAATGGTAAATTGTATACGTGCACTAGTTCGGCGAAGAGATGGTGATACAAGTGCAGTATGGATGGTAGATAAAGGTATTTGTAATCTGAAATTATAAAAACAGCAAGGTAGCAAGCGATAAAAGTGTGCGTAAACGGTATTGCAATGATAGGAAACAAGGCATATATAGATAGATCACATAACATAGATAGATCATATAACAATCCCTCAACATGCAACAAAGAGTCGCTCCAAAGCCACTATTAGTGGAGAACAAACGAAGAGATTATGGTAGGGTATGAAACCACCTCAAAGTTATTCTTTCGGATCGATCTATTCAAGAGTTCATACTAGAATAACACCTTAAGACATAAATCAACCAAAACCCTAATGCCACCTAGATACTCCATTGTCACCTCAAGTATCTGTGAGCATGATTATACGATATGCATCACACAATCTCAGATTCATCTATTCAACCAACACAAAGTACTTCAAAGAGTGCCCCAAAGTTTCTACCGGAGAGTCAAGACGAAAACATGTGCCAACCCCTATGCATAGGTTCATGGGCGGAACCCGCAAGTTGATCACCAAAACATACATCAAGTGGCACGTGATATCCCATTGCCACCACAGATAAGCACGGCAAGACATACATCAAGTGTTCTCAAATCCTTAAAGACTCAATCCGATAAGACAACTTCAAAGGGAAAACTCAATTAATCACAAGAGAGTAGAGGGGGAGAAACATCATAAGATCCAACTATAATAGCAAAGCTCGCGATACATCAAGATCGTGCCATAGAGAGAACACGAGAGAGAGATAGATCAAACACATAGCTACTGGTACATACCCTCAGCCCCGAGGGTGAACTACTCCCTCCTCGTCATGGAGAGCGCTGGGATGATGAAGATGGCCACCGGTGATGGATTCCCTCTCTGACAGGGTGCCGGAACAGGCTCCCGAGAGGTTTTTGGTGGCTACAGAGGCTTGCGGCGGCGGAACTCTCAATCTATCTTGATATTCGATATTTTTAGGGTATGTAGACTTATATAGGCGAAAGAAGTCGGTTGGGGGAACCTCGAGGGGCGCACAAGAGTGGAGGGCGCGCCCAGGGGAGTGGGCGCGCCCCTCTATCTTGTGGCCTCCTCGATGCTTCCCCGACTTGCACTCCAAGTTTCCTAGGTCATGTTCGTTCCAAAAATCACGCTGCCGAAGGATTTCGGCGACGCCTCTCCATTGTTCATCGGAGCACATTCTCTCAGCTATTTGCTGAGACGTGTATCTGGAGAACAATGGGGAGGTGCTGCCGAAATTTTTTCTGGGAATGGGGTAGAATGGAGAACGTTCTCAATCTACACATCTTCAGGTGGGAATAGGACCCATCTTTACCTATTAGAGATGTAGGTGGATTCAACGTGGTAGAAAATTAAAATTTGATTTGATTAATTTAAGTGAATCCTTAATTATGTTGTGTGTGAAAGGGCTAGTTATCGACTAGAGGGGGGGGGGGCGGTGAATAGGCAATTTTTGTGAAAGTCTTCAAAACATGGGAGTTTCAAAGACAAACAATAGAAACAACACTATTCGAATGCAGCGGAAGGTAGACTACACTAGACAAGCCATAGTCAAGTATTCAATGAAGTGAAAGAACGAAGACTATTAGCATCTAGGTAGTAAGGATCAGGATGGAAGATGGTATGAAGCCAATCAGATCAGGTAGTCACAAAGTGAAGTCAAACAGATAATGCAAGCAGGCAATGACTTCACGAAGACAAACTGTAAGTAGAGAGAAGTGAGAGATAGAACAAGTAGCTTCAGGAGGACAGGGATTTGTTCGACCAGTTCCAGTTGCTGTGACAACTATACGTCTGGTTAGGGAGGCTGAGATTCAACTCAGAAGACCGCGTCTTCACCTTATTCCCCTTGAGCTAAGGACACCTAGTCCCCGCCCAATCACTCTGGTAAGTCTTCAAGGTAGACTTCCAAACCTTCACAGACTTCGTTCACCGGCAATCCACAATGACTCTTGGATGCTCAGAACGTGACGCCTAACCGGCTGGAGGATTCACAGTCCTCAAGTGTAACAAGTCTTCAGATCACGCGGATAGAAAGACTTCAGTGATGCCAAACACTCTTTGGGCTATGGGTGGTTAGGGCTTTGTCCTCTCAAGGATTCTCTCTCAAAAGCTTCGGAGGTGGGTTGCTCTCAAACAACAAAAGCCGTATCTAACTCTGAGTATCTACCAATTTATGGTGTAGGGGGTGGGCTATTTATAGCCACTGGGCAACCCGACCTGATTTGTCCGAAATGACCCTGGGTCACTAAGGAACTGACACGTCTCGCAACGGTCAGATTTCAAACACATGCGGCAGCTTGACTTGGGCTACAAGTAAAGCTGACTCATCCGACTCTGGATAAGATTTGCTCGCATTGTCTTCACTCGAAGACATAGGATTTGGTTGAGCATCACTTCAGTCACTCTGACTTTTTTCACTTGGACCCCACTTAACAGTGCGGTGGTTCCTATGACTCAACAATGAAGAAAAGAAACATCAAAGCATCTAAGTCTTTGCGCTCCATAGTCTTCACTCAATGTCTTCTCGTGTCATAGTCTTCGACGTGTATAGCTTCACAGACCACCATTGTCTTCAATGTCTTCACACATTTTTAGGGGTCATCTCCGGTAGGTAAACCAAATCAATGAGGGACTACTACCTGTGTTATCCTGCAATTCTCACAAACACATTAGTCCCTCAACCAGGTTTGTCGTCAATACTCCAAAACCAACTAGGGGTGGCACTAGATGCACTTACAATCTCCCCCTTTTGGTGATTGATGACAAACTGGTTGAAGCTTTCAACGGGGATAAAATTATGTGAAATTGTAAAGGATTAAGGCATTGTCTTTATAAGTGGCAAAAGGCTCCCCCTGAAGATGTGCATATAAATGTTTTGCGTTGGAATGCAAATGCACATGGCAGGTTGTACTTGTGGAGATCCTCTTCACCATATGAAGACAATACATCATGCATGAAGGGATATACAAGAATAATGACATGCATAATGAAAAATGGATGTCTGCGAAATGAATTCATGCGGAATTTATCATCGCACATGCGGAATTTATCGTCGCATCACAGAATAGCAGAAAAAGTGGCAGACGACCATCAAGTTTAAGTGTTACAACTCAAAGAACCAAATGTATCAAAAACAAGAGTTATAAACACTAGGCAAAAGTATAGCAACCACCCATATGGACCCTTTTGAAGACTATCAACCTATGCTTCTCCCCCTTTTGTCAGTAAAGACCAAAAAGGTTTGAAGACATAGTCGCTACTCGTTACCATGAGGAGTAGGTGAAGTAGCAGGGTCGTCGTTGAGGTTTGGTGGTGCAGTGTCAATGCACGCTGATGTTGGAGGTGGTGAAGTAGCATCATCGGCTTCATCAATAACTCTGGCATTTACCATGGCTGCGGATGAAGAGTACTCTGAATCTTCAAGAGATGGGGTTCGACGTAAAACAACATTCCTGGGAGGAGTGGAGTCAAACTTGAATCTTTTGGTGAAGCCATCGTCTTGAAGATCAGCTTCAGCACTGAGCAGTGTCAAACTCTTCCAAGTCCTCCGATAGGTTTCATGAGTGACAAAGGCGTTCTTGGTGGCAAGATTGCGAATGCGATTGACATCCATCAAGAGGCTGTGCATTTGTCGTTTCAGCCAGAAATGATGCTTGTCTTGTTTCTGATGCAAGGCCACAAGAAGCTCTTGGTCATTGAGCACACAGGATCGCTTGCGAGTCCTTGGAGCAATGGTGCTTTCTGTGGCTTTAGTACATGCACGGCGAGTGTTGCCGGCCAATGGATAGACACGAGAAGTAGCCTGAACACCTTCAACATCCTGAGAGAAACTCTGATGATCTGCATTGTGAAGATATAGCGCTTCCTTGGCAGGCTCTGGGTAAATGGCTTCGACTAACATATCAACCTCTGGCAGGAAGATAAGATGGTTGCGAGCAGAGGGCTGATAGTCAACAGTAGAGTGAAGCTTGATCAGACGCATAACCCAAGGAGCATAAAATTTCAGACCAAAAATGTCAGAGCCAGATGCAGCAAACTGGCGAATGAAGAAATCCTGAGTGTTGAAGCTTTTGCCACTGAGAATATGGAAGACCAATGTCTTCATTGCACCTTCAAGCTTTGCCGAGGAGGAATGTCCTTTGATGGGCCATAGAGTTTGCCTAATGATGTGATAGTTGGTTCGGGGCAGATACTCTAGGTCTTGAACAAATAATTGCTTTGGATATTCAGCGTCATGTGGCAGTGGCTTCATCATGCTTAGCATTTGGCTCATGTTGGGCTCTGGCTTCCGAAAGATGCTTTCCAACGCATCGCGGTGAAGCTGACAACCAGGTTCATAGAGTTCACCTGGAGTGGAAAGGCCGGTAAGCTCAATGAGGTCAAAGGCTTTGGCTTCATGATGGACATTTCCTGTCATCCACTCAAGGACCCATGTCTTCGGATCCTTGTTGTAGCCTCGACTGTGGAGAGTAGCATAAAACTGGAGCAGAAGCTCTTCATTCCAATGCTCCTTATCAGTGACAAACTGCAGCAGACCTGCATCTCGGAAACAGTCAAGTGCTTCTTCTAAGCAGGGCAGGACAACAATGACTTCGGAATCCAGACGTATGTGAGGGAATATGCGCTCCTGGTTGTATAGAATACACGAGTAATAGCTGCGTTGCTGATAACTCCAAAACCTATCAGATGATATTCTGGGCTTGGAGTATGGGTTCTTGGCACTGTCAAAGAAGGTGTTGTGTGCAATGAAACCATTGGCATTGAACTATCCTGGTGCAGATGTAGTACCTGGAAACCTTGGCAACCGGGGCTTTGGCTTCTGAACCTGAGGCCTGTGCTCCACACGATAATCAAACTGGGGACTGGGAGCAGGCGGAGGAATCAGAATGGGCCATCTGACAGGAACTAGTTCACCTTGATAGAATGCATGCTCAATACTTGGTGGCGGTACAGGAGCAGATGCATTGGCAGAGGCGTCAGGCTGCACATTGGATGCAGGTGCAGCATTGGCTTCATTCACATTGTTAACTTGAGGCACCACATTGGCTTCAGTGACGTTGTTGGTGTCCGCCTTAGTATTCTCAACCTCCACTTGAGTAGCTGGAGGGTCGGGCATGGACACATTCTCCTCGAGAACATTTTCTGCTTGATTGCTGGGGGGTGCGGCAACACGTGCTTCTTGTCTTTCATCGGCTGATGCAGCCGGAATCTCTTCGGAAGCATTAGCTTCGGACACAGGAACCGTCACAGAAGGATTGTCTTCAGGGAACACTTGACATGCCACTGAGCTAGACTGGTGTGAATCCTCTTCTGTGATGGTTGTCATGGAGACCGATGGCCTCAGGCCTTTGTGAAGCCGTTGAAAAAGGAGCGACGCTTTCGATGATGGTCTGGTCTCTATGTAATTGTCATCATTGATGATTAGACTGGGACCTTGCGTTGGTGAAGGACAGGGTGTACTTGGTGAGTCCTGACTGGGGTTGCTGGTTGGGGGCGATCAGCCCATGAGGCATCTTGTGAGATTGGCATCAGAGGACGACCAATACTGATGATTTCGCTGTTCGTGTGAACAAGTGATGATATTGTGGGGCGCTGGATCTGAGGAAGGACTTCATCATCTTCTACATTATCTTGGGACCAATGTCTTCAGTCGCGATGGGGTCAACGACTGGAACTTCTTGAGCTTCAGGAAGCAGCCTCATGAACAATCAACTGACGCTCTTGATTTGCAGATGGAGGGGGAGCAAAAGCAATGGGTTCAACAACAAGGGGCTCTTTGGGAGCAGCCCGATCTCTCTTCTTGGTCTTCCTCTTCTTGAGGGGTGGTGCATCATCTGTGGTGTTCTTGGTTTTACGCTTTCTGGCTTCGGCTTTAGCTGCCCTGGTTTTCTTCTGTTCTGAAGCCACTATGAGGACCTTAGGCTTCGAGACTGTCATGCTGGCTGGGAAGACAATGTGAGGTTCTTCCCGCCTTGGAGCTTCAGTTGGGGCCACAGTAGACTTCTTCTTCTTTTTGGCAGCCATCTTGGGGTCAATGCCTGGACGCCCAAGTGCCTTGCCCTTCTCAGCTTCATTGTTAGCTTGAACACACTTGGCAGAAAGATTCTTCATGCGCTCTCTTGAGCCTTTGGCTTCTTCGCGTTTCTTACGAAACGCTTCCTTGAGGTCATTCAGCATCAGCTTGAATTTCTGAAGATCAGCCACGCTAAGCTTGGCCACATGCTTCTTGAACTGCTCTTTCTCGAAGTCAATCTTGTGCTTCAATTCAACAATTCGCTAAGCCAGAGCCAGCTCAGGAGCAATTGCACCTTGGAAAGCGACGCTGATGCCAATGGGGAGCTGAAGATCGTCAAAACTGAGATCTTGATTGTCAAACCATTCATTAATGAAATTGTCCAAAATGTTCACATCGGAGAGGGGTAGATCATTGAAGATCTCCGCCTCTTGCTTGCTCTTCATCAGCTGCTCAAGAGCATCATTGCCAAATTCTTCATCTGAAGACAGATCAATGGCTTCAGTTTCATTCCTCAGAATGGCAGTTGGTGTTAGTGCTTGAATGGATTTCTGAGCAGTTCTCTTCTGAGGCATCTCGCGCTTTTTGGAGATGCGAGAGAGATCTTCAGAGGTGTTACTTGGAGCAGGAGGGGCAGTTGCCAATGGCTTCACTCGTGAAGCTTTTGGTGCAGCAGTTGGTTTTGAAGCTTTAGCTTTCTTTTGCTTCTGCGGCTTTGGAGTAGGAGATGGAGCATCAGAATCAGCATCATTATCAGAATGATCCACATTTGCACCTTGGACAGCAATGTGTGTAATGAGGCCAGCAAGGTTGTAGAAGGGGCCGATCCTGTTCTCATTGGCTTCACGGGTGCCATCATCCCGAGGTGAAGGAGGACCAGGGTTGAAGTAAAGTCCTAAAGCCTTCTTGTTCTTTGCAGCCGAGTCTTTGGCGAACTGGTAGTTGCGCTTGAACAGATGGTCTTCACGGCGCCACAGCAGAGAAGAAGGGTCAGCGTTCTCTGGCTGCGGTCCACGAATCATGCACTGATAGAATTCTCGTTGAATGGCTTCAGGAAGGGACTGAGGTTGAAAATATCTCCCCAGGGTCCTTTGATGGCATTCTCCTCTGCATACTCTTCTGTGACGAAGCGGTACTTGAACCATTCATGTGCCCATTATCTTCGAATCCACTAGATTCGATTCTTGCGACCTGTATAGGTTTCCTCTGGGTCTGTGTTGTACAACTCATGCAAATCTGGAGGCAAATCCTTGGAAGTGTTCCCACGGTGCTGTCTGCCTCCCTTTCTTGCTGACTTCTCAGTGGCCATGAAGCTTAATCTGAAAGGCTTCAATACTTGCAAGGGCTTCAGACGGCTGGTCAGACAAGAACTGGCTTCAGGTGAATTGATGTGACTCTGTAAGAATTCTACAAACGAATGCAGACTATGAGAACCAAGGGATTTTCCCACGGACATGTACCTGTGACAACATTAGAGGTGCGAGGGAAGGGGAAGAGGTCATATGCATTCTCAGAAGATTTTGAAGATAAATCAGTTTGAAGACATTGACCTCATAACGCGAAGACATTCACTTATTTGATGAGAGTTGGTTCCCGAGTTGTACAAATCCAAGAATAAGAACAAGTGAGGAATCTAACTTGTAAAGAAGCATAAGTGAATAGACTAGGCAGAGTATGAGATGCGGAACGAGATAGATTCAACTTTGGAAATCTAGAAACTACTTTTAGTAAAGAAGGATGAATCTATCAGATTGAAAAGACGGTAAAAAGTGAATTTTAATTACCGCACGAAGAACTGCTAGACGGAGAGAAGTTGGAGGCCGAGCAGTTCGATCTTCCGTGCCCTAACTTGGCGACGGAGGACACCTACGGCGACGGCGAAGCAGACGAGGTCCGCGGCCGGCATGAGGACGGTGTCGGAGAAGTCACGGCAGCTAACAGCTTCATCGCCGGCGTCGTCGAGAGCTAGCGGAGGCGCTAGGGTTTGCGAGAGGTGGCGAGGGGGAAGAAGAATTTTTGACCGAGACGTGATGGGTATTTATAAGGAAAGAGACGGCACAACGCAATTACGCAGGTGCCCCTGGCAGTTCACATCTGACGGACACGTGGCAAACATGCAAGACCTTGGGAGTTGTTCCATGTTCCCACGCACGCCTGGATTGTTGGGGTGGTCGTTCCGAATTCTCTTGTATTCTAGCAAAAAGGATATGGCATTACAAATAGATATAAATGTTTGTCTGATTGATTTCAGCTGACAAGGTTCAGTGAAGACAATTGACAGTTTTCAATAGAGTGCATATGATTTGGACAGATAGAGTTGAGGTAGAAGCATAGATAGGTTACGGTCCGATCACATTCACTTAGATCAAAAGATTCAACAAGAAGTTATAACTATAAGTGAATGCTGTAGAGGACAAAACACAAGTAGTATATAACTAGTTTAAGGCCAAATCAATTATGAAGACTTTGCAAACATAACGCCAAGAGAAACACTTCAAACAAAAGTTTGGTGGTGGCGTTACCCACCGTATAGGAAGTATTAGACCCAGACACGGCGCACAATTATCGTGGCGCTCCAAAGTCAAATTCCGCATTAATGTATTCACACTTAGAGTGTATGTCTTCATTGATTGAAGATATATGTTACTTTGTGTGTTGCACATCTAGGTCATCAAAATGCATAAGTGTTAGGATGTGTGTCCAATTCACAGGACATTTGAGGATTCCAAGATATTTAACTCACACCGCAACTTGCAAAACCTTTTCTCATCCAAGGGCTTTGTGAAGATATCAGCCAATTGCTCTTCAGTGTTGACGTGAATGATGTCAATATCCTCCTTCATAACATGATATCTGAGAAAGTGATGACGAATCTCAATGTGCTTTGTCTTCGAGTGCTGAACTGGGTTGTTGGCAATCTTGATAGCACTCTCATTGTCGGAGTAGAGAGGCACGTTCTTCAGGTGTATACCATAGTCCTTGAGAGTTTGCTTCCTCTAGAGAAGCTGAGCACAGCAAGATCTAGCAGCAATGTATTCGGATTCAGCAGTGGAGAGAGATACACAGTTCTGCTTCTTTGAAGACCAATAGACAAGTGATTGTCCTAGAAAGTGACATGTGCCTGATGTGGACTTGTGATCAACCTTGTCACCAGCATAATCAGCATCTGAGAATCCAACTAGATCAAACTCTGAGCCATTTGGATACCATAATCCTAGTGTTGGAGTGTAAGCCAAATATCGAAGAATTCGCTTCACAGCTAAGTGATGCGATTCCTTTGGTGCCGCTTGGAATCGGGCACACATGCAAACACTAGGCATTATATCTGGCCTAGATGCACATAAATAAAGCAAAGAACCAATCATGGAGCGGTATACCTTTTGATCAAACTCTTTACCATTGTCGTCGGGACCCAAATGACTTTTGGTTGGCATTGGCGTCGTGTATCCTTTGCAGTCTTGCATTCCAAACTTCTTCAGGCAATCTTTAAGATATGTTTCTTGAGATATGAAGATACCATTGCATTGTTGACGAATTTGAAGACCCAGAAAGAACTTCAGTTCACCCATCATGGACATCTGATATTGCTCTTGCATCATGTGACCAAACTCATCACTGTATTTCTTGTTGGTGCAGCCGAAGATAATGTCATCCACATAGATTTGGCACACAAACAGTTCACCATCATATGTCTTCGTGAAGAGAGTAGGATCTAGTGAACCAGGTTTGAAGCCTTTGCTCTTCAGGAAGTCTTTGAGCGTGTCATACCAAGCACGAGGGGCTTGTTTGAGGCCATACAGTGCCTTGTTGAGCTTGTACACCATATAAGGATGTTTTGGATCTTCAAAGCCAGGAGGTTGTGCGACATATACTTCTTCTTCTATCTTTCCATTAAGAAAAGCACTCTTCACATCCATTTGATACAGAAGGATGTTGTGATGATTTGCATATGCAAGTAGTATGTGAATGGCTTCAAGCCTTGCCACCCGGAGCAAATGTTTCATCGAAGTCTATTCCTTCCACTTGAGTGTAACCTTGTGCAACAAGACGAGCTTTGTTTCTGACCACTTGACCATGCTCATCTTGCTTGTTGTGATATATCCATTTGGTGCCAATGATATTGTGCTTCCGAGGATCAGGACGCTTGACCAGTTCCCACACATTATTCAACTCAAACTGTTGAAGCTCTTCTTGCATAGCTTGAATCCATTCAGGTTCCATGAAGGCTTCGGTGACTTTCTTGGGTTCTGAGATTGAGACGAATGCAAAATGTCCACAGAAATTGATGAGTTGTGTTGCTCTTTGTGTGGCTCTTGAACGAGTGAGTGGACCAGGTGCATTGAGGCTATCGATCATCTTCTCAATCTGATTCTCAGAGGGTATGATTTCTCCAGTTCCCATTTTCTTGATTGACTCACTAGGGGATAATTCATCTAGCACATTTGGCAGGTGGTCTCTTTGCGAGCCGTTAGTCTCATCGAACCGCACATCCACAGTTTCAACCACTTTATAGTGAAAGAGGTTGAAGATTCTGTAGGAGTGCGAACCCTTTCCATAACCAAGCATAAAACCTTCATGTGCTTTTGGTGCAAATTTGGAAGTGTGATGTGGATCCTTGATCCAGCACTTAGCACCAAATACTCTGAGGTAACTTACGTTTGGCTTCTTACCAATTAGGAGCTCATAGGAGGTTTTCTTCAGAAGCTTGTGAAGATAAACACGGTTGATGACGCGGCATGCAGTGTCAATGGCTTCAGGCCAGAACTTCCATGGAGTCTTGTACTCATCAAGCATCGTTCATGCCATCTCAATAAGAGTTCTGTTCTTGCGCTCCGCGATGCCATTCTGCTGAGGTGTGTAAGGAGCAGAGAACTCATGAGTGGTACCCATGGTATCCAGGTAGAGGTTGAGGCCGGTGTTCTTGAACTCAGTGTCGTTGTCGCTTCTGATGTGCTTGATCTTGACACCATAGTTCGTCATGGCACGATTGGCAAAGCATCTGAAGACATCCTGCACTTCAGTTTTGTAGAGGATTATATGCACCCAAGTGTATCGAGAGTAATCATCAACAATGACGAGCCATAGAGGCAAGCAGTAGCATTGAGAGTGGAGTAGTGAGTAGGGCCAAATAAGTCCATGTGCAGCAGCTCATGGGTTGAGACGTGGTCATGATTGTATTCGAGGGATGCTTGGCTCTTGTCATCTTTCCAGCTTCGCAGGCGCCACACAGATGATCCTTCTTGAACTTGACGCCTTCGATGCCCACAACATGCTTCTTCTTTGTGAGAGTGTGCAAGTTCCTCATGCCAGCATGCCCTATCCTTCGATGCCAAAGCCAACATTCTGAAGCTTTTGCTAGAAGACATACGGCCATCTGCGGTCCTGCTGAGAAATCTACCATATACAGATCATCTTTTCGATATCCTTCAAAGACTAGAGACTTGTCAGATTCCATCAGTACAAGGCAGCAATATTTGCCAAATAGCACAATCATGTTTAAGTCACAAAGCATTGAGACAGACATTAAGTTGAAACCAAGGGATTCAACAAGCATCACTTTATCCATGTGCTGATCCCTTGATATTGCAACTCTACCTAGACCCAATACCTTGCTTTTACCAGTGTCAGCAAATGTGATGTGGCTCTTGTCTGATGGATGTAGCGTTGAATCCATCAGAAGACTTCGATCGCCAGTCATGTGATTAGTGCATGCACTATCCATAATCCATTCTAAAGCACGAGGTGTCGTAGCCTACAGTGCAGTCTGGGGGATAGGCTTCACCAAGCGAGTTGTGAAGCAGAAACATTTAACGAACAAGTGGAACATGGAAATTCAGGTCTTGGTTAGTGTAAGTGCATCTAGTGCCACCCCTAGTTGGTTTTGGAGTATTGACGACAAAGTTGGTTGAGGGACTAATGCGTTTGTGAGAATTGCAGGATAACGCAGGTAGTGTCCCTCATTGATTCGATTTACCTACCGGAGATGACCCCTAAAAATGTATGAAGACATTGAAGACAATGGTGGTATGAGAAGATATTCATATTGAAGACTATGACATGAGAAGACATCGCGTGAAGACTATGGAGCGCGAAGACTGTGTGGTTTCGTTGTTTCTTTTTCTTCTTTGTTGAGTCATAAGAACCACCATACTGTTAAGTGGGGTCCAAGTGAACTAAGTCAGAGTGACTGAAGTGATGCTCAACCCAAATCCTATGTCTTCGAGCGAAGACAATGAGAGCAAATCTTATCCAGAGCTGGATGAGTCAGCTTTGCTTGTAGCCCAAGTAAAGTTGCCGCGTGTGTTTGAAATCTGACCGTTGGAACACGTGTCAGTTCCTTAGTGACCCAGGGTCATTTCGGACAAATCAGGTCGGGTTGCCTTGTGGCTATAAATAGCCCACCCCCTACACCATAAATTGGTGGCTGCTCAGAGTTAGTGCACACCTTTTGTCGTTTAAGAGCAACCCACCTCGAAGCATTTGAGAGAGAGAAATCCTTGCGAGGACAAAGCCCAAACACCCAGAGCCAAAGAGTGTTAGGCATCACTGAAGTCTTTCTGTCTGTGTGACCTGAAGACTTATTGCACTTGAGGACTATGAATCCTCGAGCCGGTTAGGCGTCGCGTTCTGAGCATCCAAGAGTCATTGTGGATTGCCGGTGAACGAAGTCTGTGAAGGTTTGGAAGTCTACCTTGAAGACTTACCAGAGTGATTGGGCGAGGACTGGGTGTCCTTAGCTCAAGGGGAATAAGGTGAAGACACGGTCTTCTGAGTTAAATCTCAGCCTTCCTAACCAGACGTACAGTTGTCACAGCAACTGGAACTGGTCCAACAAATCTTGTGTCTTCAACAAGCGACTGGTTCTATCCCTTTCCATCCTTTACTTAAGTTTGTCTTCGTGAAGTCACTGCCTATCTATGTATCTGTTTGACTTCATTGCTTGACTACTACTGTTGATTGGCTTCACACTATCTTCCATCCTGATCCTTACTACTTAGCTGCTATTAGTCATGTACTTTCACATCATTGCATATTTGACTATGGCTTGCTTATGGTAGTTTATCTTCCGCTGCATATCAACTAGGTCATTTCTATTGTTTGTCTTCGAAACTTCTAAGTTTTGAAGACTTTCATAAAAATCGCCTATTCACCCCCCTCTAGTCGATACTAGCACTTTCAATTGGTATCAGAGCAAGGTACTCCCCTTGTTCTGTGTGATTCGGTTTAACCACCTGGAGTTTCAGCTATGTCGACTGCAGGATTGAGGAATGTATCTTACCCCACCTTTGACGGTCATGAGTATCCTCGGTGGAAGGCCATGATGAAGAAGCGACTCATGGCTATGGACAACGAACTGTGGACCGTCACTGAGATTGGTCTTACCGATCTATGCAAGATGGCGGATGCTGATGACATTCGCAAGTACACTCTACTGAACCTTACGGTGAAGGATGTCATCTGCTCCTGTCTGTCCCGAAATCAGTTCAGGAACGTCATGCACCTCAATCACGCGATGCTAGTTTGGGACCGGCTATCTGAGGTCTATGAAGGTCATCGTACTCGTCATGATCCTTGGTTTGAGGATTACAAGGAGTCTCTTAAGGATATGACCTTTGCACCTGAATCAACATCATCTTCACCATGCCTTATGGCAAGGGGTACTGAGGTAACTGAATGCTACCTCTCTAAAACTAGTGATGATGAATCAGGTGATGAATTTGGCCCTAGTTATGTCAAACTTGCTTCCCTTGCCACTAAACAACAAAGAGTCTTGGAAAAGGTTCAAGACATGCTTAGTAAGAGCGATGATATGCTGGGTGAAGAAATGGATCAGTCAAAAGCTTTGGCTGAGAGTCTTCAGAGACTTCAGTCCAAGTTTGACGCCCTTCAAGATCAACATAATGCTTTATTGTCTGATCATGAGAAGCTTTCTTCTGAATGTCTTCAAAGAAAGCTAGACCTTGAAAAGATAAGAGTGGATTATGAAGATCTTCAAAAGGAGCGCGATTCATTACTTGCTCAACAAATAAGCGTTACACAGAATGGATTTGAACCACCATGTCTAAAATGCATTGAGCGTGATAACGCTATATCTGTTGCTGAATGTTCCACTGCTGCTGCTGTTTCATGGTCTTCAACTACTGATGTGGTTACTAACCCCTCTGCCGAGGATACCACTACTATTGCTGATGAAAATGCTAGGTTGAAGTCATTGCTTGAAACAGGGACGTACAAAAGTTTGAAGGGACATCAGGCACTCTGCGATGTCCTCAAAAGGCAGATTCTGAAACGAAACCCTAGGAAAGAGGGTGTTGGGTTCGAGAGGAAAATGAATGCTGATGGTTCCAACTGGAAGCCTGAGCAGTATCCCAAAACCACTTGGGTTGCTGCAAAGGAACCTTCAGTGGATCCATCCACTTTATCTGGATTTACCTGTGCTAATCCTATTATCATTGATGAATCCTTTGATGCGAACTATAAACTGTTCAAAAATCAGAATGGTGAAGTGTTTGCCAGGTATATTGGTACTAACTGCATGAATGGACCTCCTATGAAGAAGATCTGGGTTCCCAAAAGCTGCCTTGAGAATCTTCCAGTGAATGTCATCATGACACCACCAGGGAAGAAGACAAACCCCAGACCAAAGGCATCATATGGTCCAACGGCTTCATACGAACACAGGACTCACTTGAGTCACCCTAACGCCAATGTTTTGCAGGGAAATCATACTCAGACTCATGAATATGAGCATGTGTCTTCAAACCGCTATGTTCATAGAACTAAGAACTTTTCTGCTTATTCACATGAGTATCATTCATCTCCTGCAAGGCTATTTGCTAGGGCTTCAAAGCCGAAATTCTCAGATGCTGCACTTAGACTCATTGCTTCTAAGCCACCCCTGAAAATGTGGGTGGTGAAGAAGAATTAACTCTCTTTTGCAGAATGTGGTCTCCAGCCAGCAATCAAAGGCGTCCGATATTATTGCTGGGGACCTAAAACATAAAGGGACGCATGATAAAATGACTTACTATGTATTCCACATATGAATCTCTTATCTGTCATACTGTGTGTTCTAATCTTGATCTAAGCTGTGATAATCCTAGTGTGCGTCAAATGCTTATGCTTCACAACATACCTTGTGAAGCCTATCCTCCTAACTGCACTGTAGGGCATGTCACCAAAAGCTTCAGAATGGATTATTGACAGCGGATGCACTAATCATATGACTGGTGATCGAAGTCTTCTCATGGACTCAACCTTACGTCCATCCGACAAGAGTCAAATCACATTTGCTGACACTGGTAAAAGCAAGGTATTGGGTCTAGGTAGAGTTGCAATCTCTAAGGATCAACACATGGATAAAGTGATGATTGTTGAATCCCTTGGCTTCAACTTAATGTCTGTCTCAATGCTTTGTGACTTAAACATGATTGTGCTATTTGGAAAATATCGTTGCCTTGTACTAATGGAATCTGACAAGTCTCTAGTCTTTGAAGGATATAGGAAAGATGATCTATACATGGTAGATTTCTCAGCAGGTCCACAGCTTGCCGTATGTCTTCTCACAAAAGCTTCAGAATGCTGGCTCTGGCATCGAAGGCTAGGACATGCTGGCATGAGGAACTTACACTCACTCGTCAAGAAGAAGCATGTCATTGGCATCGAGGATGTCAAGTTCAAGAAGGATCATCTGTGTGGTGCCTGTGAAGCTGGAAAGATGACAAGGGCAAAGCACCTCTCGAAGACAATCATGACAACATCTCAACCCTTCGAGCTGTTACACATGGACTTATTTGGACCTACTCACTACTCCACCCTCACAACAACTGCCTGTCTCTATGGCTTCGTCATTGTTGATGACTACTCAAGATACACATGGGTTCATATAATTCTTTACAAGACTGAAGTGCAAGATGTCTTCAGGCGCTTCGCCAATCGAGCAATGAACAATTATGGCGTGAAGATCAAGCATATCAGAAGTGACAATGGCACTGAATTCAAGAACACAGGACTTGATCTGTATCTGGATACAATGGGAATCACTCATGAGTTCTCTGCTCCATACACACCTCAGCAAAATGGCATCGTTGAGCGCAAAAACAGAACCCTCATTGAGATGGCTCGAACAATGCTAGATGAATACAAGACACCAAGAAAGTTCTGGCCTGAAGCTATTGATACAGCCTGTCACATCATCAACCGTGTCTACATCCATAAGCTTCTGAACAAAACATCCTATGAGCTCCTTACTGGCAAGAAGCCAAATGTCAGTTACTTCAGAGTATTTGGAGCTAGATGCTGGATCAAGGATCCCCATCACAAGTCAAAATTTGCACCTAAGGCTCACGAAGGCTTCATGCTTAGCTATGGAAAGGACTCACACTCCTATAGAGTTTTCAACCTCTTTCTCTATAAGATCGTCGAAACTGTGGATGTGAGATTTGATGAAACCAATGGTTCACAAAGAGAACTCCTACCAAGTACACTAGATGAAGCTCCTCCAAGCGAATCTATCAAGCTGATGGGAACTGGTGAAATCATGCCTTCTGAAGCACAGCCTGAAGAGGAACTTATCATCTCTGCACCAAATCAACCTGAAGACAATGCTCAGACCGAAGACAATCCTCCCAATGATGACAATGATCAGCAAGAGCAAAGTCTTCGTCCTGTTCATCCTCGTGTTGCAAATGAAGTACAAATCGAGAAGATAATTGACAACATCAATGCGCCTGGTCCGCTTACTCGCTCAAGAGCAACACAGTTAGCAAACTTCTGTGGGCACTTTTCATTTGTGTCAATATCAGAACCCAAGAAAGTTGCTGAAGCTTTTATGGAACCTGAATGGATTCAAGCCATGCAAGAAGAACTTCAACAGTTCAAGCTGAATAATGTTTGGGAACTTGTCAAGCGACCTGACCCTCACAAGCATAACATTATTGGAACGAAATGGATATATCGAAACAAGCAAGATGAGCATGGTCAAGTCGTCAGAAACAAAGCACGTCTTGTGGCTCAAGGATATACTCAAGTTGAAGGAATTGACTTCGATGAAACATTTGCTCCTGTTGCTAGGCTTGAAGCTATTCGCATACTGCTAGCCTATGCTAATCATCACAACATCTTGCTATATCAAATGGATGTGAAGAGTGCATTTCTCAATGGCAAGATTGAAGAAGAAGTATATGTCGCTCAACCACCTGGCTTTGAAGATCCAAAACATCCTGATATGGTGTACAAGCTAAACAAAGCACTGTATGGCCTCAAACAAGCTCCTCGCGCATGGTATGATACGATCAAAGACTTCCTGAAGAGCAAAGGCTTCAAACCAGGATCCCTCGATCCCACACTCTTCACGAAGACATATGATGGCGAACTGTTTGTGTGCCAAATATATGTGGATGACATTATCTTCGGCTGCACCAACCAGAAGTATAGTGATGAGTTTGGATACATGATGCAAGAGCAATATCAGATGTCCATGATGGGAGAACTGAAGTTCTTCCTTGGTCTTCAAATTCGTCAGCAAAGCAATGGCATCTTCATATCTCAAGAAAAATACCTCAAAGATTGTCTGAAGAAGTTTGGAATGGAAGACTGCAAAGGCTACACGACGCCAATGCCAGCCAAACACCACCTTGGTCCCGACGACAATGGTAAAGAGTTCGATCAAAAGGTATACCGCTCCATGATTGGTTCTTTACTTTATCTATGTGCATCTAGGCCAGATATTATGCTTAGTGTTTGCATGTGTGCTCGATTCCAAGCGGCACCAAAGGAATCGCATCACTTAGCTGTGAAGCGAATTCTTCGATATTTGGCTTACACCCCAACACTCGGATTATGGTATCCCAAGGGCTCAAAATTTGATTTGGTTGGATTCTCGGATGCTGATTATGCTGGTGACAAGGTGGATCGCAAGTCTACATCAGGCACATGTCATTTTCTTGGTCGATCACTTGTCTGTTGGTCTTCAAAGAAGCAGAATTGTGTATCACTCTCAACTGCTGAATCTGAATACATTGCTGCTGGATCCTGTTGTGCTCAGCTTCTATGGATGAAGCAAACTCTCAAGGACTATGGCATCAACCTGAAACAAGTACCTCTCTTCTGCGACAACGAGAGTGCCATCAAGATAGCCAACAATCCAGTCCAACACTCGAAGACAAAGCACATTGAAATTCGTCATCACTTTCTCAGAGATCATGTCATGAAGAAAGATATCGATATCATTCACGTCAACACTGAAGAGCAACTTGCAGATATCTTCACAAAGCCCTTGGATGAGAAAAGGTTTTGCAAGTTACGGTGTGAGCTAAATATCTTGGAATCCTCTAATGTCCTGTGATCAGGCACACATCCTAACACTTATGCATGTTGATGACTTAGATGTGCAACACACAAAGTAATGTATATCTTCAATCAATGAAGATTTACACTCTGAGTGTGAATACATTAACATGGAATTTGACTTCGGAGCGCCACGATAATTGTGCGCCGTGTCTGGGTCTAATACTTCCTATACGGTGGGTAACGCCACCACCAAATTTCTCTGTTTGAAGTGTTTCACTCATGGCGTTACTTTTGCAAAGACTTCGCATTTGGTTTGTCTTCAGTTTCAATTTATCTTCATGATTTTCTGCGCTATGATGATTTGATTGCATATATATATACTAGTGTTCTGTCCTCTACAGCATTCACTTATAGCTATGTCTTCAAGTTGAATCTTTTGAACTAAGTGAATGTGATCGGACCCTAACCTCTCTATGCTTTCTATCTCAAAGTCTATCTGTCCAAATCATATGCATTCTATTGAAACTGTCGAATGTCTTCTCTGCGTCCTAGTCAGCAGAAGGCAAAGAGACAAACATTAAATTTGTTTTAAATGACTTATCTTTATTGTTGAAATCCGGAGAAGCCGGAACAACTCTCCGACATGCCTGGCGGGCGTGGGAACATGGGACAACTCTGAGTATGTTGCATGCTTGCCACGTGCCCCTCAGATGTGAACCGCCAGGGGCACCAGCGTAATTGCGCTGTGCCGCTCACCTACTTATAAATACTTGTCCCCTGCGGTAAAGAAATCCTTCTTCCACCTCTCCACCTCGTCAAAACCCTAGCACCACCGCTAGCTCTCGACGACGCCGGCGACGAAGCGCTTAGCTGCCGCGACTTCTCTGACGCCGTCCTCACGCCGGCCATGGACATCGTCCTCTCCGCCATCGCCGTAGGTGTCCTCCGTCGCCAAGTTAGGGCACGATGGACTGAACTGCTAGGTCTCATATCTATCTCATCTAGCAGTTCTTCGTGCGGTAATTATAACTCTATTTTTACCACCTTTTTGATCTTCAAGATTTATCCTATTTACCAAAAGTGGTTTTTGCCTACACAATGTTAGATCTATTCTGTCTGCATCTCATACTGCCTAGACAATTCACTTAAGTTTCATATCTAGTTTGATTCCTCACTTATACTTATTCACGGATTCGTACAAATCTGGAACCAACTCACAACATACAAGTGAATGTCTTCGCATCATGAGGTCAATGTCTTCAAACTAATTTATCTTCAAAATCTTCTGAGAATGCATATGACCTCTTCCCCTTCCCTCACATCTCTAATGCCGTCACAGGTACATGTCCATGGGAGAATCCCTTGGTTCTCATAGTCTGCATTCGTTTGCAGAATACTTACAGCATCACATCAATTCTCCGGAAGCCAGTTCCTGCTTGACCAGCAAGCGTAAGCCTCTGAAGCCTTTGAACGTATTGAAGCCATTTAGTTTGAAGTTCATGGCTGCAGAGAAATCAGTAAGGAAGGGTGGCAGACAGCGTCGAGGGGGTACATCAAAAGATATGCCTGATGACTTAGCAGAGCTTTACAAGACAGATCCTGAAGAGAATTATCATCAGCGCAAGACACGAATCCAATGGATTCGACGCTATTGGGCTGAAGAATGGTTCAAGTACAAGTTCGTGACCATGGAATATGCAAAGAAGAATGCTATCAAGAGTCCTTGTGGCGATATTCTCTATCGAGGCCTTCAACCCAAGAACAGAGCTAAAGCTATTGCACAAGGTTTCTATCCCTGCATGGTCCGTGGACCTCAACCTGAGAATGCCGATCCCACATCATTACTCTGGTGTCGTGACGATGCTCTCTTCAAGCACAACTTCTAGCACGCAAAGGCTTCGGCCAAGGAAAACAAGAAGTCATTGGGATTAGACTTTAACGCTGGTCCCTCTGCTCCTCGTGCTGACGGCTCACGTGATGCGGAACCAAATGTTATTGGCCCCTTCTCCAACCTTGATGGCCTCATCACTTACATCTTGGTCCAAGGTGCCAAGGTAGATCATTCTGATAATGACGCTGACACTGATGAATCCCCAGCTCCTCCTCCAAAGCCGTAGAAGCAAAAGAAGCTAAAGGCTTCTAAATCAGCACCCCCAAAAGCTTTACGTGCGAAGCCTCTGGAGACTGCACCTCCTGAAGCCAGTGTGCAGTCTGAAGATCAATCCCGTATCTCCAAGAAGACGGAGAAGAAAAAGCATCTTGTCAGGCATTCTGATCAAGCCTTGACTCCTTCCGCCATTCTACGTGAAGAACCCATTGATCTGTCCAGTGATGAAGATCTTGCTGATGATGCCCTTGAGCAACTAATAAAGAGCAAGGAAGAAGCAGAAATCTTCAACAACTTGCCTCTCTTTGATGTGGCAATCATCCATAACTTCATTGATGAGTGGTTCAACACCCCCAATCTAAGCTTTGAAGATTTGCAGCTTCCCATTGGCCTCAACGTCTCTTTCAATGGCGCCATTGCTTCTGAGCTAGCTCTTGCTCAGTGCATCGTTGAGCTGAAGAACAAAATTGATTATGAGAAGGCTCAATTCAAGAAGCATGTGGCCAAGCTCAGTGTTCAAGACGTCAGAAACTTCAAGGTCATGCTGCATGAGGTTAAAGAAGCTTTTCTGAAGAAGCGCCAAGAAGCTCAAGGCTCTCGTGAGCGCATGAAGAGTTTGGTTGATAAGTGTGTGCTTGCCTACAATGAGGCTGAGAAGCGCAAGTCACTTGGCCGTCCTGGCATTGACCCCAGGATGGCTGCAAAGAAAAAGAAGAAGCTTCCTACTGGCCAGTCTGCACCTTCAAGCCAAGAAGCCCCTCGCATTATCTTCCCAAGCAGCATGACCGGCTCAAAGCCAAAGGTCACCACAACCGCTTCAGAACAGAAGAAGACGAGGGCTGCCGAGGCTGAAGCCAGAAAGAGGAAGAATACTGAAGCCTCTGATGCCGCTCCCTCCAAGAAGAAGCGCAAGACCAATAAGACTAGGGCTGCTCCCACAGAGCCCTTAGTTGTTGAACCCATTTCTGTGGTTCGCCCTGCGTCAGAACATGAAGAAAGAAGGATGATAGTTCATGAGCCTGCTTCCACAGAGGCTCATGAAGCTGAAGATATACCAGCAGCTGAACCCACCGCTGCTGAAGACATTGGTCATGATGACAATGCTGAAGATGATGAAGTTCTTCCTCAGATCAAACACAACGTGGTATCATCGCCTGTTCTTACGAACAGCGAACTCATCAGCATTGGTCGTCCTCTGACGCCAATTGCTCAGGATGCATCGTGGGCTGATAACCCACAGCTACAAGACTCCCCAAGTACTCCCCAATAACAACAACAAGCTACACCACCCGTGCAAGAAGAAGATGAAGACTTTGAGGCCCAGCCAACTCCATCTTCAAAGGCGTTGCCAGCACTTCGCAGGCTTCGCAAAGGACAAAGGCCTCAAGTCCCTCTGTCGAGTGTTCCAGAAGGAGAAGTGCAATGCCAACCGGTTGCACGTCAAGTATTTTCTGAACCCACTCCAACTGTGAATGTCTCCATGTCAGAAGCCCAAGCTGCTGAAGACATTCCGGCTGCATCAGCCGAAGAGAATCAAGAAGACGTACGTGTCCCTACTCCCCCAGTTATTGAAGAAGCTGTTCCTGATGTGAACGTGCCAGTGCCCGTCCCTCCTGTTCATCCAGAGGAGGTTGAAAATGTTGAAGCTGCCACCACCAACGACAATGAAGCCGATGACGTTGTCATGGCTGACGCTAATGTGGAGCTTGAACCAACCAGTGTGCCTGAAGCTAATGAGGCCACTGCACCTGAAGCTAATGAGGCAACTGCTCCTGAAGCACCTGTTGTACAGCCTGAAGCCTCAGCTGTTGCCCCTGCTCCAGTTCCGCCACCAAGGCCCCATACAGTTGAGCAAGCATACAGCCATGCTCAGCTAACCACTATTCGATGGCCCATTCTGGTACCTCCGCCTACTGCCTCTGGACCTCAGTTTGATTATCATGTTGAGCATAGGCCTCAGGTCCAGAAGCCCAAGCCAAGACTACCAAGGTTTCCAGGTACTGCAAACTCACCAGGATCCTTCAATGCTAATGGCTTCAAAAGCCACAATACCTTCTTTGACAGCGCCAAGAACCCTTACTCAAAGCCAAGGATATCATCAGATCGGTTCTGGAGCTATCAATAGTGAAGCTATTACTCCTGCGTTCTGTATGATCAAGGCCGCATTTTCCCTCATATGCGCCTCGACACTGAAGCCATTGCTGGACTACCGTGCTTAGAAGAAGCACTTGATTGCTTTCGTGATGCTGGTCTGCTCAACTTTGTGACAGACAAAGAACACTGGAATGAAGAGCTATTGCTTCAATTCTATGCTACTCTACACATTCGCGGCTACAACAGAGATATCAAGACATGGGTCCTCGAATGGATGACCGGAAACATTCATCATGAAGCCAAAGCTCTTGACATCATTGAGCTTACAGGGCTAGCCACTCCTGGCGAGCTATATGAGCCTGATTGTCAGCTACACCGCAATGCATTGGAGAGCATCTTCCATAAGCCAGAACCCAACATGAGCCAGATGTTGAGCATGATGAAGCCCTTGCCATCTGACGCTGAATATCCAACAGAGTTCTTTGTTGAAGACCTTGAGTATCTGCCACGCACAATATATCATATTATCAGGCGAACTCTATGGCCTATCAAAGGACATTCATCAGCGGCCAAGCTTGAAGGAGCTATGAAGACTTTGGTCTTCTACATTCTCAATGGCATCAGCTTCAATACTCAAGAATTCTTCATCAGGCAACTTGCTGCTTCTGGATCTGATCTGTTTGGTCTGAAGTTTTATGCTCCATGGGTCATGCGCCTCATCAAGCGACACTCATCTGTCAACTATCAACCATCTGCTCGCAATCATCTGATCTTTTTACCAGAGGTTGATATGTCAGTTGAAGCCATATACTCTGACCCTGCCAAGAAGCCTCTTTGTCTTCATAATGCCGAGCACTAAAGCTTCACTCAACCCATTGAAGGTGTTCAAGCAGCAACACGAATCTATCCATTGGCTGGAAATACTCGTCTGCCTCATCGAGCACCTACTGAAGCCACTGAAAGCACCATTGCCCAAAGGCCTCGGAAGCGTTCTTGCATTCTCAATGACTGAGAACTTCTTGTGGCCCTTCATCAAAAACAGGATAAACATCACTTTTGGCTCAAGAGACAGATGCAAAGCCTCTTGGTGGATGTCATTCGCATTCGTAACCTTGCCACCAAGAATGCCTTTGTTGCTCATGAAACTTGCTGGCGATCATGGAAGAGCTTGACCCTGCTTAGTGCTGAAGCAGATCTTCAAGACGATGGCTTCAATGAAAGATTCCAGTTTGACTCCACTCCTCCACGGACTGCTGTCCTACGTCGCACTCCATCTCTTGAAGACTCTGAATATTCTTCCTCCGCGGCAACTGTCAATGCCAGAGTGATCAATGACGAAGATGATGCTACTTCACCACCTCCTACTACTGGACGCATCGACACTACACCAAGTTCGTCTGCACAGCCAACCAACGAAGATAACCCTGCTGCTTCGCCTACTCATGAGGACGACTAGATGCTCTATGTCTTCAAACCTTTTTGGTCCTTACTGACAAAAGGGGGAGAAGCGTATGAGTTGACAGTCTTCAAGCGGGTTCATATGGGCGGTTGCATTATATTTTGCCTCGTGCTTACAACTCTTGCTTTTTAAAAACATTTGGTTCTTTGAGTTGTAACACCTAAACTTGATGGTCGTCTGCTACTTATTTGCTTTACTGTGATGCGATGATAAATTCCGCATGTGCGATGATAACTTCCGCACTTAGATCATCCTGCAGACGTCCATTTTTCATTATGCATGTCATCCTATTTGCTATATCATTTCATGCATGATGAATTATCTTCATAAGTTGAAGTGGATCTCCACAAGTAAAACCTGCCATGTGCATTTGCATTCCAAAAGCAAATTACTTATATGCACATCTTCAGGGGGAGCCCTTGCTACTTATGAAGACAATTCCCTATCCTTTACAATTTCACATACTTTATCCCCGTTGAAAACTTCAACCAGTTTGTCATCAATCACCAAAAAGGGGGAGATTGTAAGTGCATCTAGTGCCACCCCTAGTTGGTTTTGGAGTATTGACGACAAAGTTGGTTGAGGGACTAATGCGTTTGTGAGAATTGCAGGACAACGCAGGTAGTATCCCTCATTGATTCGGTTTACCTACCGGAGATGACCCCTAAAAATGTATGAAGACATTGAAGACAATGGTGGTATGATAAGATATTCATATTGAAGACTATGACATGAGAAGACATCGTGTGAAGACTATGGAGCGAAGGCTGTGTGGTTTCGTTGTTCCCTTTTCTTCTTTGTTGAGTCATAGGAACCACCGTACTGTTAAGTGGGGTCCAAGTGAACTAAGTCAGAGTGACTGAAGTGATGCTCAACCCAAATCCTATGTCTTCGAGCGAAGACAATGAGAGCAAATCTTATCCAGAGCTGGATGAGTCAGCTTTGCTTGTAGCCCAAGTAAAGTTGCCGCGTGTGTTTGAAATCTGACCGTTGGAACACATGTCAGTTCCTTAGTGACCTAGGGTCATTTCGGACAAATCAGGTCGGGTTGCCTTGTGGCTATAAATAGCCCACCCCCTACACCATAAATTGGTGGCTGCTCAGAGTTAGTGCACAACTTTTATCGTTTAAGAGCAACCCACCTTGAAGCATTTGAGAGAGAAATCCTTGCGAGGACAAAGCCCGAACACCCAGAGCCAAAGAGTGTTAGGCATCACTGAAGTCTTTCTGTCTGTGTGACCTGAAGACTTATTACACTTGAGGACTGTGAATCCTCCAGCCGGTTAGGAGTCGCGTTCTGAGCATCCAAGAGTCATTGTGGATTGCCGGTGAACGAAGTCTGTGAAGGTTTGGAAGTCTACCTTGAAGACTTACCAGAGTGATTGGGCGAGGACTGGGTGTCCTTAGCTCAAGGGGAATAAGGTGAAGACATGGTCTTCTGAGTTAAATCTCAGCCTCCCTAACCAGACGTATAGTTGTCACAGCAACTGGAACTGGTCCAACAAATCCTGTGTCTTCAACAAGCGACTAGTTCTATCCCTTTCCATCATTTACTTAAGTTTGTTTTCGTGAAGTCACTGCCTATCTATGTATCTGTTTGATTTCATTGCTTGACTACTACTGTTGATTGGCTTCACACTATCTTCCATCCTGATCCTTACTACTTAGCTGCTATTAGTCCTGTACTTTCACATCATTGCATATTTGACTATGGCTTGCTTATGGTAGTTTATCTTCCGCTGCATATCAACTAGGTCATTTCTGTTGTTTGTCTTCGAAACTTCTAAGTTTTGAGGACTTTCATAAAAATCGCCTATTCACCCCCCCTCTAGTCGATACTAGCACTTTCAGTTAGGATAGACAGGATGAGTGTCAAGGAAATATGGAGTGAAATACATGGTAAGACCATTTGGGCATTTTGTCTTGTGCCCTACAAGGTTTTTGTCGGTGTCAAAACCGGCGGATCTCGGGTAGGGGGTCCCGAACTGTGCGTCCAGGCGGATGGTAACAGGAGACAAGGTTCACGATGTTTTACCCAGGTTCGGGCCCTCTTGATGGAGGTAAAACCCTATGTCCTGCTTGATTGATATTGATGATGTGGGTATTACAAGAGTAGATCTACCACGAGATCAAGGAGGCTAAACCCTAGAAGCTAGCCTATGGTATGATTGTTGTTATGTCCTACGGACTAAAACCATCCGGTTTATATAGACACCGGAGAGGGCTAGGGTTACACAGAGTCTGTTACAATGGTAGGAGATCTACATATCCGTATCGCCAAGCTTGCCTTCCATGCCAAGGAAAGTCCCATCCGGACACGGGACAAAGTCTTCAATCTTGTATCTTCATAGTCTTGGAGTCCGGCCGATGATGATAGTTCGGCTATCCGGATACCCCCTAGTCCAGGACTCCCTCAGTAGCTCCTGAACCAGGCTTCAATGACGACGAGTCCGGCGCGCATATTGTATTCGGCATTGCAAGGCGGGTTCCTCCTCCGAATAATTTATAGAAGATTGTGAACACCAGGATAGTGTCCGGCTCTGCAAAATAAATTCCACCTTCCACCGTAGAGAGAATAATATTTACACAAGTTCAATCTGCTGACGTATTCCGTGGCGTGATGTCACACCTCAACCAAGTATTTACTTGAATCATTTTTATTATACCACCTCAGCGCGTTTAGCGAAGCAGTTTCCTTGGCACGTCTTGTCGAAGCAGAGATCGTGTTCCCCTTATTCCGGGATTCTCATCAATCCGGACGTGGGTAACCCAACCACGCCCGTTACCACGCCCCCTCCACCAAAGGCGAGTTCCAAACGGTCACGGGGACGGCTTTTGGTATTCTCCCTCTTTATAATGAGACCAAGGCCCGTTCCTTTTCTTCAATCCTCAATCGAACCCGCCCCTCGCCCCGAGTTCTAACACCCAGGGCTCCAGATTCGGGCACTTCGGACCTTCGACAATGTCCGGCTCCGACCTACAGGGCCGGTGGATGCCCTCCTCCGTCACGGAAGAGGACGTGCTAAAGCTGAGACACGCCAGGTACTTAACCTATGAGATTTCGCATAGGTTGCCTGCCCAAGGGCAAGTCATTCCTACTCCTGAGCCTGGCGAGAGTGTCGTATTTGTGTCTCACCTCCGTCGGCGTTTAGGCTTCCCGATGGATCCCTTCGTGAGGGGGCTCCTGTTTTACTACGGGCTGGAATTCCACGACTTGGCTCCGGAGTCTATCCTCCACATCTCATCATTTATTGTCATCTGCGAAGCCTTCCTCCGCACTACCCCTCACTTTGGTTTGTGGCTCAAAACCTTCAATGTGGAGCCGAAGATGATTGAGGGGCGTCAGGTAGAGTGCGGCGGGGTGGTTATAAGCAAGAGGGCTGATGCTCCATGGCCCGAGGGCTATTTTCAGGAGGAGCTCGGCTTGTGGCAACAGGAGTGGTTCTGTATCACCGCTCCCAGGGGCAGCAGGCAGAGGCCGCCGCCCGCCTTTCGCTCGGGCCCTCCACAATGGCTGACGTCGTGGGTCAACAAAGGGTTCGACTGGGGGCCGTCCAAGGACGTACCCCTACTACAGGGCCGGATTCGAGACCTCCAAGAGAGGGAGATCAATCTGGTCGTAGTGACACAGGTTATGCTGATTCGGCATCTTCTGCCCTGCAAATGTCGCCCCTCCACCTGTGGGAATTCAATCCGGAGGGACCACGAGCTCTCCAACACTTTATGGGTACAAAACCCATGGAGATGTACAAACTGTTCTTCGGATCACAAGAAGTGTGTCCGGACTTGACTGAGGACGCTGGCCTAAGCTGCAATCGCCCGAATACTCAAGTAAGTAGCCCTGTGTCCGGACATATCATCCATTTATTTATTGTGGATTTGCCTTTTAACAGGCTATCCCTTGAATAGGAGTGGATAGCGCAAGCAAAACTGATACGGTGTCCGGCCCCCCTCCCTGAGACCATGCTGGATCCCGTGTTAATCAAAATGTTGGAGGTAGCGCCTTCGGAGGAGGGCGAAGGGGGGAATAGGGAAACTACCACCTCTGTTAAAGAGGCTCTCAGTAAGGGGGGAATCAAGAATCCCTCCCTCCAGGGGGAGAAGAGGACCGCTTCCGAAAACCTGGAGGCCAAAGCCTCGAAGCAGGGAAAGAAATCTGCACAGGAAGGTCCTGTGCCGGGAGGAGTCCCGGCCGTACAGTTCCCCAAAGGAATCAACCCTCCAGCGAGCCGTAAGTAGAAAAAAGGGCAGTTTTATAATAAGTGACATCCATATTTTATTTCTGAGGATAACCGCAGTTTTTACCTTGTAGTTCGGATCTCAGCCCTTCTCGGCAGAGCTCATCCTTGGGGGACCTTCGTCCGGAGATGATGGAGAGCGAAACGCCTCCATTTTCTGCCCCGTCAGGCGGGGCGGACGACCCTGAGGTGTCGTCACGGAGGGTCTCCCCGAGTCCGGCGTGGCCGGGGAGTTTGGCACCCACTGGAGTACGGCCGGTGGAGCTGCAGGGTTTGCTCGAGAGGGCGTCTCTCTCAGAAGATCACTGCGCATTAATGAGTGCGGTGATTGAAAGGATCTCATCCGCCGAGAGCGGGTTACATGAGGCCGTCGGAAGTTTACTGACGGGGTTTGAGGTACGCAAAAAATGACATACCCTTTGACAGTTTTGCACATAGGGCGCGCCCTGTATAGATAGTAGCCCCTGAGACTCGGTATGTTGTCGAAAGTGACAGCGTGCCAAGGATCATAATCTCAGTTACAAAATGTCGCCTTTCCTATGTAGGTGGCGGAACGTTCGGTGGCCAGCCGGACTGATAGAGTTGCCGAGCTGAAGCGGCAACTCGACGTTGCGGATGCGGACATCGCACTGGTCAATAAATGACTTGATGAGTCACAAGGTAGGTGGTTTCTCCGCGGTCACCTGGTAAGGGAGCTGATGCCCACTCCTTACAACATGTATGCTTGATGCAGATGGTGCCGCTGCTGTGGAAGACCTTCGGGCAGAGCTTGCTCGAGCCAAGGAGCAAGCCAGAAAAAGTGATGCGGCTGCCTCGAAGGCAGCGGAGGAGCTAAAAGCCGAAAAGGCTGCTCACTGCCGAAGCAGGGAGGAAATTAAAAGATGCTATCGACCGCTATGAGGTTCTTGAAAGAGAACGCCAAGCGGAGCAGGAGGGCCTGAAGAAGGCCACCGCCGAAGCTAAGGATGCTCGTTCTGCAATGCGGGCTAGAAAGGAGGAACTGCGTTAGGCCGGAGGCATTGCGGCTGGAAAGCCCTTTCTGTTGCATAGGAAGTTCACGGATCCGAAGTATGCTCAGTTGGGCCAGTTGTGGAGTGCGGAGGATCCTTATCTGGATTTGGCGGCGAGTGCGGCGGACGCAGTTGGGTACTTCCGAAGTCAGAAGGATCATGGAATGGAAGAGCTGTTTTGGTCTCAATTCCATAGTCCTGAGCGTCCACTTCCGTTGACCGATCGGTTGGCTGAGTGGGCTGAGCTGAATAGATTTTCCGGACTTGCCATCACGGATGTGGTGGCTCATCTGTGGCCAGAGAGGCCCAAGCTGAAGAGTTAATTTGGTTTATTGCAGCAATTCCTTGGGGCGGTGCCGCATATCAAGGCGATGAAGCGGTCAGCCTGCATAGAGGGTGCACGGATGGCTCTTGCCCGTGTTAAGACATACTGGGCGGAGATGAATGCCAGCGATGTTGCGTCCCGGGGTTCGGACGAGAGCCGATTACCCACCGAGCACTATTTTGAGGAAGTCCTGCAGGGCGCTCATTTAATAGAGTCGCAGTGCTCGAAAGATGTCATATTCAAATGACATGTGAGATCATATTTATAATGTAACGACTTTTTATACTTGTGTGTTCAAGTATTGAAATATCTCCTTTGCGTCCGTTAATGTATATGTATTTATAACCTGAAAGATGGCAGTCTTTGGCTTCAGCCCCCACGCACATAGTGCAGGGGTGTTTGCAAAAAAAACACATTTTCACACTTAATCCAACACCTTGGTCCTTTGAAGGAGGTGATAGCATAGCAAACTAGGCAACCGGACTATAATGCTTTATCACTTTCACTTAGCCATAGGAGCTCGATGGTGGGGCTACAATATAGCCCATAGAGGCACCGCGCTCTCCAAACTCGGGGCGCGTGTGTGCCTGACTGGGAAGCGGTCCTTCGTCAAAGCGGAGGAATTCTAAATATTCCAATAGTCGATCGAGTGGTTGACCAGTCTCTCGCTATATCAGGACAGTCAGTTTTCGGCTTTCTCTACTGAGGTGCTCGCCCGGCCGAACCGGGCACAATCGCAGTAGTTCTCCTGGTGCCGCGTTAGCCGATGGAGCGGAACGTAAGGCAGCAAAACACAGGAGCCGAGCAAACCCAACATTTGACCAAAGACATGATTCGGAGCTGATGCATATAAGGCCTAACTCGAGACGCCGAACACTCCCTAAGGTATTCAGACTTTATGATAATGGGAAGAACAATGCCCTAAGCCCCTAGTGTCCAGGTACAGGCGAGAACTTCTGATGCGGCCGATGCCAAAACGCCAGCCTCCTCCTCGGTTATGGTAGGAAACCAGGGGATGAGTATCAACAAGAGACATTAAGAAAGGTTTACGCAGGGTCTTAATCTGAAAAGAATCCTTGCAACGGGTCCCTGTTGCACGTCTGCGCCTGTGTCTCCGTTGTGCTGTATCCTGGACGGGTGTAGCACGTGGTTCATCCGTAAAAGAGAATAACTTAGTTTGGAAAAAATATCGTACAAAAAATGTATTTAAAACAGAGTATGATTTGGAAGATGAATAAAATTGAGCTTTATTGGCTCTCATTGTTTATACGTGCATCCCCTTGTAAAGAGGTATGCGGCTGGGAAGCCCCTTGTTTATTTATGCCGGACTCGCCTAACCGTGTCCGAGGTCTAAATGACCTGTTTTTAGGGGCTTTGATCAGCAAGGTTGGATTAATGTGTGGCTGTCAAGGCAGTCTCACGTTTTCCGTCGTCGAGGAACACTCGGAGTTTCCCTTTAATGAGATTATGCCGCGTGGACCGGGCATTTTGAGTGTAAGAGACACGTAATGCGGTATTGCGTTAAAGCGGGCGAAAGCTTCGCGTCCCAGTAGTGCTTGATGGCCACTTTTGAATGGGGTGATATGGAAGATTAGCTTTTCGCGACGGAAGTTGTCGGGTGAACCGAACACAACCTTTACTAGTACAGAGACTGCACACTTGGCATAAAGGCCTGGCGTCACTCCTTTGAAGGAAGTGTTGCTATGGCGAATTTTGGTAGGGTCTATCCCCATTCTACGGATGGTGTCCTGGTATAACAGGTTTATATCGCTTCCGCCATCCATTAGGACTTGTGTGAATTGTAGTCCGTCGATTATGGGATCCAATATCAAAGCAGTCCCTCCTGCGTTTCAAATACTTCTGGAGTAATCCTGATGGTCAAAAGTAATTGGGTTTGACATCCAATTTCGGAGCTCCGCTTGGGTGGATCGTGCGGCGCGTGTTTGAGTAGTTGCCGCACTATTTATCACATGAAGTGAGTTCACTGTTTTGACTTCTAGTGGGAAAGTCTTCTGTTTTCCGGCCTGCTGCTTGTGGGATTCGTCATTGTCCTTGCTTGGTGTGTCGAGCCCCTTGTGTTCGGTGTTAAGTCGGCCGGACTGCTTGAAGACCCAACAATCTCTGTGGGTATGGTTTGCAGGCTTCCCGGGGGTACTGTGGATTTGACATATCCTATCGAAGATTTTGTTTAGGTTGGATAGCTAGTCACTGTTGTCCTTAAGGGGCAGTGTTTTGTTATTCGGCCGAGAGCTTTTGAATCCGGCGTTGACCGTCATGCTATTTGGTCCGTTTTCCTTATTCCGCCGCTGATCTTTTCTGCATCGTGATTTCCCATTTCCATCCCTGACCTCGGATGTACTCGGGTCGCTGGTGCTGCATCTTGCTAGCCAGCTATCTTCCCCCACGCAAAAGCGGGTCATGAGGCTTGTTAGCGCGTCCATTGTTCTTGGTTTTTCCTGGCCGAGGTGTCTGGCAAGCCATTCGTCTCGGACGTTATGTTTAAAGGCCGCTAAGGCTTCGGCGTCCGGACAGTCGACTATTTGGTTCTTTTTGGTGAGGAACCTGTTCCAGAATTTGCGTGCTGACTCCCCGGGCTGTTGAGTTATGTGACTTAAATCGTCTGCATCCGAAGGGCGGACATAGGTTCCCTGAAAATTTGCTCGAAACGCATCCTCAAGCTCTTCCCAACTTCCGATGGTATTTTCTGGGAGGCTTTTGAGCCAATGCCGAGCTGGCCCTTTGAGCTTGAGGGGTAGGTATTTTATGGCGTGGAGATCGTCTCCTCTAGCCATATGTATGTGTAGGATATAATCCTCAATCCAGACTCCGGGTCTGTTGTTCCATCATATGCCTCTATGTTTACGGGCTTGAATCCCGCTGGAAATTCATGATCCAGTACCTCGTCGGTGAAACATAGTGGGTGTGCGAAGCTCCTGTATTTAGGTGTGCCGTTATCTTCGAACACTCGGCGGGTTGTGTTGCTTCCTGGAGCCTTCTTTTTTGGCCCATAGATGGACCTGACCGGGACATCCTTTTTGCGAGGATCCTTATTTGGATCGTGTGCCGGATTATGTGCGGCGCCGCTTGCCGCTCTTAGCCTATTATCTGGTCGTCTATCCGGCTAGACAGCCTCTTTCTTTTTTGTCTGTGGGGGCTCTACGGCCTCTCGTCAAATTCGGGCAACAGCTTGCGCTTCGGGTAGCTCTTTGCTTGGTGACTATCGCCGTATTTATCTGCGGTCTTGAGTACTTTGCTCCATCTCATTCTGAGTACGTCTTCCGCCGTTTTGAGCTTCCGCTTTTGCTTCTTCAAACTCCTTGCAGTGGCGACAAGCCTTCTGTGAAGGTTCTTATGCTCCGGTGATGTGTCCGGCGTGAGGTCGTCTGGACTATAGTTTTCGTCGGGAATGGGTTGCTTGTCCACTGGTTCCCCTGCTCTATGGCTGGGTCAGTATGGGTGCCGTTGTTATCGAGGCGGGACTTCGGGCGGCGCTTGCGTCGCTATTTTTGTTGTTTTTCGGGGGAATTATCCTCCGCCGCGTCCCGTTGTTCCTCTTTATCACTTCCTTTTGGTGTATCCACCATGTATACGTCGTGAGTTGAGGTGGCTTTCCAGTGCCCAGTAGGCGCTGGTTCTTGGTCGTCTCCGGCATCGTCGTCCATACCGTCGATGTCTTCGGAGTCGAAGTCTAGCATGTCGGTTAAATCGTCGACAGTGGCTATTGAGTGGGTGATGGGTGGGCCTTGAATTTCTTCATCGTCCGCATCCCAACCGTCCTGACCGCAGTCCGGCCAGGGCTCTCCTGACAACGAGAGATACTTTAGCGAACTCAGGATGTCGCCGAAAGGTGAGTGTTGAAAGATGTCCGCAGCGGTGAACTCCATGATCGTCGCCCAATCGGATTCGATTAAAGGGGGCGTAGGAGGTTCGGAGTCCGGAGAGGAGTCCGGCGCCTCGGAGTCACGAGCTTCATGAGGGACAAGGTCAGTATTCGACTCTATCGCCGTAGAGGTTGCAGCCCCCGAGGCGGTGTCTAACCACCCGTCCTCGAGCTGCATAGCCGGCTCCGAATCGAGGGTCGGAGCGGACTCGTGTGCGGCCTCCAGGGCACTGTCCGGCAGTAGAGCTAGATCATGCCCATTGTGACAGTGCGGCGCGCTCGGCTGTGGCTCGAATTCATCGAAGATCAAGTCTCCGCGGATGTCAGCCGTGAAGTTCAGACTTCCAGATCTGACCTGATGGCCAGGGGCGTAGCTTTCTATCTGCTCCAGGTGGCCAAACGAATTGGTCTGCAGTGCAAAGCCGCCGAATACGAAGATCTGTCCGGGGAGAAAAGTCTCGCCCTGGACCGCGTCGTTGTTGATGATCGAAGGAGCCATCGAGCCTATCGGTGACGACACAGAGGAACTCTCAATGAAAGCACCAATGTCGGTGTCAAAACCGGCGGATCTCGGGTAGGGGGTCCCGAACTGTGCGTCTAGGCGGATGGTAACAGGAGACAAGGGACATGATGTTTTACCCAGGTTCGGGCCCTCTTTATGGAGGTAAAACCCTACGTCCTGCTTGATTGATATTGATGATGTGGGTATTACAAGAGTAGATCTACCACGAGATCAAGGAGGCTAAACCCTAGAAGCTAGCCTATGGTATGATTGTTGTTATGTCCTACGGACTAAAACCATCTGGTTTATATAGACACCGGAGAGGGCTAGGGTTACACAGAGTCGGTTACAATGGTAGGAGATCTACATATCCGTATCGCCAAGCTTGCCTTCCACGCCAAGGAAAGTCCCATCCGGACACGGGACGGAGTCTTCAATCTTGTATCTTCATAGTCTTGGAGTCCGGCCGATGATGATAGTTCGGCTATCCGGACACCCCCTAGTCCAGGACTCCTTCAGTTTTTAAGGTCTCCAGCATTAGCTTTCGATGCTTTTGATTTCTGACTAGAGACCTTTGCCTACAAAAGAGAGTTAGGTTTTCTTAACCACCCACATCTTCAGGGGTGGCTTAGAAGCAATGAGTCTAAGTGCAGCATCTGAGAACTTCGGCTTTGGAGCCCTAGTAAATAGCCTAGCAGGGGGTGAATAATACTCATATGAATAAGCAGAAAAGTTCTTAGTTCTAGGAACATAGCGGTTTGATGAAACACACTCATATTCATGGGTCTGAGTATGATTTCCCTGCAAAACATTGACGTTAGGGTGACTCGGATGAGTCCACGGTCTGTATGAAGCTTTAGGACCATATGAAGCCTTTGGTATGGGGTTTTTCTTCTTCACAGGTGGTGTCATGATGACATTCACTGGAAGATTCTCAAGAACACCTTTAGGTACCCATATCTTCTTCATAGGTGGTCCATTCCTGCAGTTAGTACCAATATACCTGGCAAACACTTCACCATTCTGATTCTTAAATAGTTTATAGTTTGCATCAAAGGATTCATCAATGATAATGGGGTTAGCACAAGTGAAACCAGATAAGGTGGATGGGCTAAAGGTTCCTTTGCAGCAACCCATGTGGTTTTGGGGTACTACTCAGGCTTCCAGTACGACCCATCAACATTCATTTTCCTCTTGAACCCAACACCCTCTTTTCTAGGGTTTCGGTTCAGAATCTGCTTTTTGAGGACATCACATAATGTCTGATGTCCTTTGAGACTTTTGTACATCCCTGTCTCAAGCAGTGTCTTCAACCTGGCATTCTCATCAACAATAGTAGTGGTATCCTCAGTAGAGGGGTTAGTTACCACTTCAGCATTTGAAGATATTGCAACAGCAGTAACAGTAGAGCATTCAGCAACAGAGGTAGCGCTATCACGCTCAATGCATTTTAAACATGGTGGTTCAAATCCTTCCTGAGCGAGACTGATCTGTTGAGCGCAAAATGACTCATTCTCTTTTTGAAGATCTTCATGATCCGATCTCAATTTCTCAAGTTCCTGCTTCCTTTGAAGATAATCATAGGAAAGCTTTTCATGAGAAGTTGAGAGCGATTCATGTCGACCTTCAAGTTCCTGATACATAACATGAAGATTTTTGATGTCTTCAATTAAGGACTGAGTCTTAGTCATTTCCGCGTCCAACAGGTCATCGCTTTTGTCTAACAGTTTTTGAATATGTTCCATAGCTTTCTGTTGTTCAGTTGCAATTTTAGCAAGTTTTTTGTAGCTAGGTTTGGATTCACCATCAGAGTCATCTTCACTTGATGTTTGAAAGTAAGCATTGCGAGAGTTTACCTTGGCACCATGTGCCATGAAGCAGTAGGTTGGAGTCAACTCATTCTCGTTATCAGCGTTGGTGACTGAGCCATTGTCTTAGTGTTGAAGATGGACTTGGCGACATAAGCTGTAGCTAGAGCCAGACTTGCGACACTAGAGTCGGACTGCTCCTCAGACTCCACCACCTCCTCCGAAGCAGACTCCTCCTCTGAATCCATTTCCTTGCCAACAAAAGCACGTGCCTTGCCTGATGAGCTCTTCTTGTGCGATGAAGACTTGGAGGAAGATTTGGAAGAAGACTTTGAGGATTTCTTCTTCTTGTTGTCATCAGAATCACATTCTTTTCTCTTCTTCTTCTTCTTCTTCTCATTGTCCCACTGTGGACATTCAGAGATGTAGTGGCCAGGTTTCTTGCACTTGTGATAGGTTCTTTTCCTGCTGTCATGGGTGGGAGCTTCATCATCCCTTGAGCTGGATCGTGAGGATTTTCTGAAGCTTTTCTTTCTAGTGAATTTATGGAACTTCTTCACAAGCATAGCAAGCTCCTTTCCAATATCTTCAGGATCACCGGAACTGCAGTCAGATTCTTCTCCAGATGAGGAAGCAGCAGCCTTTGCCTTCAAAGCTCGAGTTCGGCCATAGTTGGGGCCATAGATATCTCATTTCTCAGATAGCTAGTACTCATGTGTGTTGAGCCTCTCAAGTATGTCAGACGGATCGAGTGTCTTGAAATCTGGGCGTTCTTGTATCATCATGGCTAGGGTGTCAAATGAGTTATCCAGAGATCTTAGCAATGTCTTCACAATTTCATGCTTCGTAATGTCAGTTGCACCAAGCACACGGAGCTCATTTGTGATATCAGTGAGGCGATCAAACATGAGCTGAACGTTCTCGTTGTCGTGTCTTTTGAAGCAGTTGAAGAGGTTGCGGAGAGTACTGATTTGTTAATCACACTGAGCTGAGACGCCTTCATTGACCTTGGAGAGCCAGTCCCAGACTAGCTTCGATGTTTCCAGAGCGCTCACATGGCCATACTACCCTTTGGTCAGATGACCACATATGATGTTCGTGGCTGTAGAGTCTAGTTGAATGAACTTCTTGACATCAGCAGGAGTGACACCTTCACCAGTCTTGGGAACGCCATTCTTGATGACATACCACAGATCAACATCAATGGCTTCAAGATGCATGCGCATCCTATTCTTCCAGTAGGGATACTCAGTGCCATCCAAGATGGGGCACGCAGCGGAGACTTTGATTATCCCTGCAGTCAACATAGCTAAAACTCCAGGTGGTTAAACCGAATCACACAGAACAAGGGAGTACCTTGCTCTGATACCAATTGAAAGGGCTAGTTATCGACTAGAGGGGGGCGAATAGGCGATTTTTATGAAAGTCTTCAAAACATCAGAGTTTCAAAGACAAACAATAGAAACAACACTATTCGAATGCAGCGGAAGGTAGACTACACTAGACAAGCCATAGTCAAGTATTCAATGAAGTGAAAGCACGAAGACTATTAGCATCTAGGTAGTAAGGATCGGGATGGAAGATGGTATGAAGCCAATCAGATCAGGTAGTCACACAGTGAAGTCAAACAGATAATCCAAGCAGGCAATGACTTCACGAAGACAAACTATAAGTAGAGAGAAGTGAGAGATAGAACCAGTAGCTTCAAGAGGACAGGGATTTGTTCGACCAATTCTAGTTGTTGTGACAACTGTACCTCTGGTTAGGGAGGCTGAGATTCAACTCAGAAGACCGCGTCTTCACCTTATTCCCCTTGAGCTAAGGACACCTAGTCCCCGCCCAATCACTCTGGTAAGTCATCAAGGTAGACTTCCAAACCTTCACAGACTTTGTTCACCGGCAATCCACAATGACTCTTGGATGCTCAGAACGTGACGCCTAACCGACTGAGGATTCACAGTCCTCAAGTGTAACAAGTCTTCAGATCACGCGGACAGAAAGACTTCAGTGATGCCAAACACTCTTTGGGCTCTGGGTGGTTTGGGCTTTGTCCTCGCAAGGATTCTCTCTCAAAAGCTTCGGAGGTGGGTTGCTCTCAAACAACAAAAGCCGTATCTAACTCTGAGTAGCGACCAATTTATGGTGTAGGGGGTGGGCTATTTATAGCCACTGGGCAACCCGACCTGATTTGTCCGAAATGACCCTGGGTCACTAAGGAACTAACACGTGTCGCAACGGTCAGATTTCAAACACACGCGGCAGCTTGACTTGGGCTACAAGTAAAGCTGACTCATCCGACTCTGGATAAGATTTGCTCTCATTGTCTTCGCTCGAAGACATAGGATTTGGTTGAGCATCACTTCAGTCACTCTGACTTTGTTCACTTGGACCCCACTTAACAGTGCGGTGGTTCCTATGACTCAACAACGAAGAAAAGAAACATAAAAACATCTAAGTCTTTGCGCTCCATAGTCTTCACTCAATGTCTTCTCGTGTCATAGTCTTTGACGTGAATAGCTTCACAGACCACCATTGTCTTCAATGTCTTCACACATTTTTAGGGGTCATCTCCGGTAGGTAAACCGAATCAATGAGGGACTACTACCTGTGTTATCATGCAATTCTCACAAACACATTAGTACCTCAACCAGGTTTGTTGTCAATACTCCAAAACCAACTAGGGATGGCACTAGATTGTAACAGCCTAGATTTTGGCCCTTTTCTTTTTCTTTGGATTTATTGGGTTTTTGCTCTCTTTTTCTTTTTGGAGTGGTTTCTGTGTCCTTGCCACTTGGGAAATCATCCTCAATTCCCCTCCCAAGTGGCTCATCATTCTCAAAACCTTTCCAAGATCATGTCATTTCACTCCTTCACCGAACCCTAAACTCTTTTTCCTAGGGAAAATTCCTTTTTCATTAAAGGAATAACCCTATCTGCCCTAGGTTGTGAAGCAACCTATATTTATGTCCATCCAAAAATCCCCAAATAATTCTCATGTTTCCTTTGGGTCATATATAGCTCAAATATGCCCAAACATTGCCTTGGCCAGTTCAAAAATAATTCCCCAATATTCCTTTTTTCATTCTGCTCTAAATGGCACTTTGTGAAGGAAGTGTCATTTATATTTTTCCTAGTGCCTCCCAACCTTTTTGGGAATGATTATATGTTCAAATAATTGCCCCATGAACAAGTTCAAATTTATTTGCCTAGCCAAGCTTCCTCAGTGAATATTCAAAGTTTCTGTCAGACAGAAGGCTTTGTGAAGGAAGTACTAGCTAGGAGTACTCAAATGAGTTGAACTTTTGTACACTCCTTAATGTGCTCATATTAACCCCCTTCACCCATTTGCAGCCCCATCCAATCATCTATGTGAGCACAGGAGCAAATCTTTGTTTCTGACAATATTTTTAGGTTGTGAAGCAAGTGCATTTTATATTTCTTCAAAACTCCTGCTAAATTACCAGATCATTCTTCTACCCATAAAACATCTCTCCACCCAATTTGGCATCATTTCATTGATCAATTTGATCACCAATATTATTTCAAGTTTCTGGACAGAAATGATGTTTGTGAAGCAAGTGCCATTTTGGTTTGTCCATTTGGCATGAGATTTTTACAGCATCATCATATGCCCAAATAACCCAGATTTGCCCAATCTTAGCCCAAGTTGACACTCCATGTGAGTGCTTCTTCCTGTTTTTGTTTTTGGACCAGTTTATGTGGTTGTAAAGCAACTACTTTGAATCTTAATCCAAATCTCCTCCAACTTACCAGTATGAAAGTCCTTCTTTACCTCAACCTAGAAGACAAACTCTTTGGCTCCAAACCCTTTCATGTTGACCACCAGTTCTCACCAAAGTTTACTCTAGTAAACTTCAGAGGGTGATAACTACTTAACCATACCAGTTTTAACCAAGCTACCACCTCAGTTGAAACTACCTTTCGAAGGACTTACCACTAGACATCAATTGCCAGCTGTTTGCCTCCCCCACATGCCAGCACTGGTGGTGACCACCGTTTTGGCATGCCATGAGCGTGTCCAGTGGGTGTTTATGCTGGACCCCCTCCCCCTCTCATCGGCTTCGCGCCCGTGATGATGTCCAGTAGATAGCCCTCGTCGACGTTGTCCTCCTGGACCCCTCTCCCCCTCCGTCATCTTCCTCACCGACGCTCGCCGACGCTCGCCCACGGGAGCACTGTGGCCGACAGCGCATTAATGGCGCCCGACTTCTTCCTCTGCTTTCCTCGACTCCGCGACCTCTGCGGCTCGTCCTCTCTCTCCCTCGTCGCCTTCCCCATGCCCTCCTGTGCTCGCTGGCCTCGCCAGAGCGTTGGCCGGACGTGCCCGACGGCACCCGAGGCCGTGCCCCTCGCCCCGCCTATATATAGCCCTCCCGCGAGCCCTCCGAGCTCACCCTGAGCCTTGCCTCACTCCCAGGACACCACCCCACTTCTTCCCCGAGGACTAGAGCCCCTCTTCGCCTCTGTTGGCCGCCATGGCCGCCGCCCCTGCCTTCCTAAATCCGAGCAAGGCCGAGCCCCGTTTTCCTTTCCACCACCTCCTGTAGACTCCCCAAGCCCCCTGGAGCCGCCTCAACGCTTCTCCTCCTCGTATGGTGGCTATTGGCCGGGAACCCCGTCGGCGGCCGTCACCACCGTCTGCCATGTCCTCGCTCCCTCTCGCCTTGGTCCTCCCCGGAGCCCGTGATCTCCGTAGACGGGTGCGGCTTCTCCTGCTGAGCTCGCCCATAGGTCGAGTGAGGCGGGGGATGGCCGGAGCCGGCCGGACGAGCCCCCGCGCCGACGGCCTCTCCTCTGCCCTGTGCGTGGCGTCGGGAAAGAAGAAGAAGGAGCGGGAGGTGGGCGTTGACCCAGCGCGTGGGCCTTGCGGCCCCACCTATCGGCGGCCCTAACGGCCGGCCCCGCCTCACCTTTTGACCGGTCCACGCCACGTCAGATAAGTAGAGACGCCTTTTTAGTGTGTCTTTTCATTTGCCGAAAACGTAATTCTAACTTTACGCCTCTGCCTTATCCACTCAGGGACTTGGTTGTGATGATTATTTTTGCAGAAAAGTCCCTGAACTTCATTCATCCATATCTTTTTAACCATAACTCCAAATGAGGTGAAACCAACGCTCACTTCTTTGTTTCGTCGAGCCCTCTCTGTTAGTGTCACTTTCATTATGTTTTGGCATACTGAAAATGACCATTTTGCCCCTGCCCTTAATCAGCCCCCTCCGAGAGAGAAAGATTTCCGGCGATTCTTTCCGGGAGCTTCTAACACTTTCTTTCGGTGATTTCTTCCACCCCAGGCAAGCCACACCCTCCATTCGCATCACTGTAATGTAGTGACATGGTTTAATTCATTTTGAACTTGTTTAAAATATTGCTTTAGCAACATGACTCTGTGCATGGCATTTTCTCGGGGTATTGTTTTGATCTTGTTGTTGCCATGCTATTGTTTGGATTACTAGGAGTTATGTTTGTAGTTGATGAGTATCGTGTTGCCATTGGAGTATTAGTGGCTGGTATTATGATTATTTCCATGATAATATCTGTGTTTATGTTTGGAATATTACTTTGGATATCATGCTACCTTTGGATTATTAGCGGTTAGTATGATTATTTTCATGATGCTAGTTGATGTTCTGTTGCTTGGAGTATTATTTCCGAAGATGATGGTTACATGTGGATCATAGTTGGATAACTTGTTCTTGCATATTGGAGTAGTAGTATTACTGTTGTCAGATTCATCATGATAGTAGTGTCATGCTATCCTCAGAGTATTTTGAGATGATGATATTATGCTTGGATTATTTGTTGGATATTGCTATGACTTAGATATTAGTTTGATGGTTGACATCGGAGTATCAATTATCATGGTTATAGTTTTGTGGATAAATTCAGTCATTAAGTTGGTCAGGTGCCGCCGAACCGAACCTTTTCCAGTGCAACCACATTTGCCGGTATGGGACGACCCTAATGCGGTCTATTGTCGTGCATCTCGCCGGTGCCTCTAACGAGGGAAGGTTATGGGCGCGCTCTACCCTGATCAGGTAGGCGGACATAAGCCTTGTGTGCCCGTAGTTGTTATAGCCGGCGGATCCCCGTGTGGGATCGTTTATGTTTTGGCCACGATGGTGGTCGTTGTGTCTTGTGGTAGACACGGGGCCACCCATGACAGCCCAGAGGGGTGTGAGTCGGAGTGGCCGGGAGAGTGTCATGGCAGTAGATTGGTTTTGTCGGAACGCTGTTAGTCCACCCGAATGGGAGTGCGAGGCCATGGGTTCCGTGGTCTGGGTACACTGCAGAGAGTGTGTATTTAATCTATCGATAGCCGCGTCCTCAGTCATGGGCATGTGTTCATACTAGGGCACACCGTTCGATCAACACTCACATGACGGAATAGGTGATGGATATGTGGATATTTGGAGCAGTACAGATTGGCCAAGTGTTGGTCGGGTTGTGATCACCGTAAGGATCACGGGCCATGTATTGGTCGGGTTGTGATCACCGTAAGGATCACGAGCCATGTATTGGTCGGGTTGTGATCGTCGTAAGGATCACGGGCCATGTATTGGTCGGGTTGTGATCGCCGTAAGGATCACTGTTACAGTTTGGTTTTGATCACGAGGTGATCGAGATGGTATATATATTGCTTGGCCGGTTAGCCAAGAGAGATATGGTTATGGAGATCGGAGATGGTAATTTATCAGTATTGTAGTAGTTTCATATTATGCTTAGGAGTTGCTGTTATATCATGGTAGCTGTTAATTTAATTAACCTGCTTAATACTATGTTGTTGTCTTGCCTTGATGTTTCTGGTTGTTGTGAGCTTGCAAGTACATTCAATGTACTGACCTGGCGTGTCATGCCAGATTGCAGGTGATGCCGTGATTGCTTGATTGCTTGTCGTGGTTTCCGTTCGTGCGAGCTAGATCATGTCCCAGCCAGAGTCCCTGCGGAGTGGAGTTCACCACCTTCGTCATTGTTCCGCTGCTAGAAGATTTCCACTGCTATGAGTTGTTCCGCTGCTAGCATAGAGCAAGTGTAGTATCGCAGGCGTAGTGTTGCCGTGCTGATGTGAACCTTTGTAATATCAGACCTTTCTATTCATTCTTGTAATAAGAACTGGTTTGTTCTATGTCAAGCAGTGCCGTATTCTAGAAGACTTCTCCTCGATCTCTGGGCTGGAATACGGGGCGTTCCGGTTTCTCTGAGTCGGGGTGCAACAGGCTTGGTATCAGAGCAGGTCTAGTTGTAAGACGCCCTAGACCGCGCGAACGTTAGCAAGCAGTAGTATAGACCCCAGTTGATTTTTTGCACTTGATTGCTGCATTTGTTTGTCTCATAGCATGCATATAGCCTTAGTATGTGTGATAACGGTTTATCTGGTGAGTGTAGCTAGCATCAGTTCGGATCCACTACAGCTCAACCTTTGCATTTCTCTAGTTCCTTCTTTTCTTTCGGTGTTTGGTGTCATTTATGTCCTAGTAGAGTGATGCCAAGTGATCCCGACACTGTTTGCAAAAATGGTGGTCAGGTATCACACAGATGTCTTTATTTCAGTCCCGTCTATCGTTTCGGTGATGGACATGCTTCTATCCCGGATCGTTCTTTTATTTTTTCATGTTGGCAACCCTTAATGATCTTAGTTATCAAAAAAGGGCAATATCGGCAGCCTCAGTTTTCCTTGCAATCCTATTTCTTGGACGAGTACGGATCTTTTTCCGTCCGCTTGATAATAATGTGGTTGCGACCTTCGTGTCCCACTACATGATTACTGAGTGCGTCCTCGCCTCCGAGCTAGTCCAGGTTGCTATCTGGCTAAGCTAGCACTTCGTGTAGTGTTGTTTACACCAACTATTCCACACATTTATTCATCCTCGTGCACATCGTCACAACATGCTAGATCATAGAATCGGAGATCCCGCGAGATTTGAGTGCTTAAGTAGGCATGCATATTGTGTGACTAGCAGTAATATGTGACATTGATTGTGTGTGAATTGTTTGTTGTTGTGTGCTTTTGTTTAGTTGAGTTTTCTTTTGCTTCTTTCTTTTGGGCCTCGGTGTTACATTATTTTTCCCCATAAAGAATTGCTCATCCACTGACACCGGACTTGAAGAAGCAATAAGGATTTCAAATATTTGGAAGAAGCTCAGCTAAACATTTTTGTTTACCCAGTCAACTGCATTATGGCATTAATATCTGTTCAGAATACCCATGGTGTGTTGGATTGATTATCAGCATCGAGTCCCCATCCGTGCAAAATCCTCATAGCAGTTATGATCCAGCCAGCAGAAAGACAAGTCAGGTACAAGACCAACGATATATTTTCAGACAGAGATATGGATCATATACAAAGTTTTGGCTCAGCAATACATGATGCTTGAAATATGTTATCATCCGAAATAAAGTCAGAATATGATATGCTCAAGGAAGATAGTCGAACCATTTTTCCCATGCAAATAATCAGCCTCGGAATATTAAGGGCATGAGTATGGATTTTAGTCTGCATATCAGTACGAAGTTTTGGATATAAGAAACCCAGTACTCTTCCACACGCTATTGGAAGAAATGCATGATACAAGGCTCCTCCATTTTCCTCCGCATGTTATATACGTGAACAATTTCCGGCCCCCGATATCCGGTCTTTCACAGCAAGACACCTCAGTAAAGGCTTCTGACAGACGAAAAGGAAATTTTCTCAACAAGCAAACCCGAGGAGAAGCTTCTCAAGTACGGAACTCAGGCTTCTCCAGCACAATAATCAGAGCAAGCTTCGTGTGTAAGCTATAGAGCCTTCTTCTGCAAGATACCGAAGAAAAAGCTTTGAGCAGAAGTTAACATGCCTTCCTCAACAAGCTACTCGGATGGCTTCTCTCGTACGCCATTCACTCTGCGTCAGTACCACAATATTGCACCGTCCTTAGAGATTATATGATGAGTTGCCGATGTATGGCAGTACCGCTCAAGGACCAAATTTGCAATAGTTTTGTCAGAGGTAAAATTCAGTCAAAATAGATGCCTACCATAAGGATCGAGTGATCGGTGGCATATCCTTCTTATATATGGTGAGCATGTATCCCCGGTCATATCAGTAACTCATACGAGATGCGGCAAAGATCCAGCAGATATACCTAAGAAAAGTAAGGATTCAACAACCTCCTAGTCAGGCAAAGGAAAATAAGCAAAAATACATCTCACATTACAAAAAAAAGACACATCTGTGACATTTTGGGCCGAACGGAATTTTTTCCTGTCATACATATGACACTTCTATGACGATAATTGTGACAAAACCCGGTATCATCATAGATGTAGTGGGCTCCTACTTCTATGACAAAAAATCATGACAGAAAATGGGCTTTTCGTCCTGGGCGGGCCGGAGACGCAGCTGCATGACATTCTTTGGGCCGTCCATGACGGAAAAAACCATGGTAGAAGCGAGGGGGAGGAAAATTTCGGGGAGTTGCCGGTTACGGTGGGAGAGCGATGCGCGTTTCTCTCATACAGGTACGCGTGTGTGTGCGAGGCGTTGGCTCTAACTGAACCCGAGCGAGGCGTTGAGCGATCGCACTGCAGGCTACACGTTACTGAACCCGAGCGATCGATCGATGGCTGTTAACTGAACCCGATGGAGCGATTCCTTCGCTACTGCTGCTAACTGAAGCCGATCGATGCTGCCTCTGGGATGAACAGTGAGTGTTGCGGGGGGTTTGGATGAATAGTGAGCGGTGGCGTTGCCTCTGGATGAACAGGAACCCGTGGTGTGGAGGGCTAGATGAACAGTAGACGATGGAGGGGTGGCCGTGGAGGGGTGGTTGAATAGGACCCCGTGGTGTGGAGGGCTGGATGAACAGTAGATGGTGGAGGGGTGCCCGTGGAGGGGTGGTTGAACAGTAGCCGGTGGAGTAGCGCGTGGTGGAGGCTGGATGAACAGGAGCCCGTGGAGGCTGGAGGAGGTCGACAGTAGCCCGTGGAGGCTAGAGGAGGTCGATGGTGGAGATGAACAGTATCCCGTGGAGTCCCGTTTTGCGGTATGCCACACCCCTTCCCCCCC